>NC_041394.2:89364442-89656942 GCF_900747795.2 Erpetoichthys calabaricus
CTAACCTTCCACCTCATGCATTATATAGAAAAGAAGCAACATATTGTGCAAGAATAATTTTAAGGTAACATAGCATTCATCTTAAAGAAATAGCATAAAGAGTTAATACATGTCAGAAACCTGTTCAGGCACATCAGGAAACCAGATAAAGGTCAAGTGAACAACAGAGACAAAAATGTAATAAACAAAATGTACTGAACGATGACTAAGAGATCAGATGACCTGTATTCATCAAGATTGTACAGTTGTTACCTACACAGAAATTTCAAGGATGGTGGCTCAGCCCAAATGGTATAAGAATAATAAGAAAAATGCTAAATGACACTTTTATTTTATGTATATCATTTGGGTGTAAACCAATGTAAGTCTGTAAACCAGAGTAAATGTATGCATTAATTGACACGGTATGAAAATTCAATAGTTTATAAAATGAACCCGAATTCTGTTTCTCAGACCGTTCTCATCATGCTGTAACAGACTGCTGGGAGAGATGCTCCCTCCTCAGCTTGGTGCTGCGGATGAAAATAAGCTTTTCTCCTGCCTCATTACTGACTAAAAGTTATCAGATTTGTCTTGTTAGAGGATAAGTTTCTTTCCTAAATTAAAATGTTTGATTTCGACCACAGTATCATTTGTTAAACAAAATTAAACAATATATGGAATCTCTGAGCTACAATTACATAATACAACCTCCTCAACATGGATAACATGGCATGATTAATGTGAGGTCCTGAATCGAAACATATTACACTCGGAGAAGCTGCTAAGCAAAATGCAATATGTTTACTTTGTTTTTAGTTATGACACGCGATATCGGAGCATGGATTAAAATGCAGTACGATTTTGGATAGCATTTTAAACTGCCATGAATATTGTGTGCTGTAGTGAAAAGCAATCAATCACCTGGCTGATAAGTTTTTTAATTATTACCCGATAAATACATGCTATATTCAATTAAATGCACTAGATACATATGCACTGCACTGCAATGTAGTTAACATGTTGGACTGCATTTTGCCTTTCAAAGGTTCCTTATCCTCACCAGGAGGAGTGTACATGCTACTTTGGTTAATAAGCGTTTGGGAGACAGTCATAAGTGACAACAAGATCCATCCATCCATCCATTATCCAACCCGCTATATCCTAACTACAGGGTCACGGGGGTCTGCTGGAGCCAATCCCAGCCAACACAGAGCACAAGGCAGGAAACAAACCCCGGGCAGGGTGCCAGCCCACCGCAGGACAACAAGATGAAGAAATCAAAATACTTTGTGCTATGATGCTTTTGGAAAGCTCATGCCTGTGTAGCTGTTCATTTACAGGTGTTCATGACGTCACATTAGCCATCTTACTTAAACACAAGCTGTGGCAACAAATGTCACCTGAACTTACTTATAAAGGGAAGGCTTTTCAATAAAAAATATAACTTTTTCATGACATTAATTAAAGCTCATTTTCTGGTTTTGAATATTTGATAGTCCAGGTCTTTTTTGAGTTTTGCTTTGTCCATTTTGTTATGACATCAATCTCTGCTCACTGTTTTTATTGAACACCTATAACTGTTCTGTGTGATCCATATTTAAAAGAATCTCTTTAAAAAAAAATAACACCACATGGATTGTTTCCAAGGTTTGGAAAGAACAAATCATCACCACAATTTTAGAAGGTCTGATTTCTGCTTCGGCTGCCATTGTTGTTTTTAACATCCCTAATGTGCTGTATACAGTATACTAATAACGTATCTGTATAATGTGAATTTCTGTGCTGTATCCATGAGCAGCATTAACATGGGTGAAAGATCTAGGTGTGCATTTTGATACTGCATTGGAGCAGAAAATTCAAACATTTAAATAAAAAAATGTAAATCATTATAAACCACCCAACCAAGTACACAAACCCACCATTCCTAAACCAGTAAACATCCTGTATCCAGCAGGGGGTGCTCTTACTCCCATATGGGATGTGTTTCTTGATGCAGAACAGACGAGAGCCAATACCATCCCTTTTGTAACCATGATGGACATAATTACAAAAGGGAAATATGGTATAAAAAGAGATACTGTATATGTATTTAACTTGCTTTAAAACATAACTTCCATTCCCAATAATACAATGCATAATCATGTATACATACAATATTTAGGCCAGAGAGAAGTCAAGGGACATCACAGCTAAGGGGGGAATGCTGACGACTAGATGTCCCATCTGGCAGAATGTCAATGGCATGAAGGTACTGCTGACTTGGTGCTGGATCTTCGTTATTAATAACCACTCACATATTTTACATATTCATAGAATTCTTGTCAGATATGGGGACAGGCTGCTTATTTCTAGACTGAACCCAAATAACAACTTTACTTGTTCTCATTTACGGCAGACTGTGCTTTTTAATCATATTGGTCAAGCAGCCATCAGCATGTGTGTTCTTCACATGTTTTCTGTCCATCTCTCTAGTCTGCACCTTCCAGTTGTCATTTGTCTATTTCTCTGCCAGTGTCTCCTTTTCTGCTGAATTGCATGGCTTTGAAATAAATTTCACAGATTATGTTGGCACAAAATACACATCCCAGCCTGATCCTGCATCCTCCACCTAATTAAGAGACATACATATAGAAAATTAGTGTCCCAATGTATGTAATGAACCCCATCAGTTCTTCAGTCCCTCTCTGCATGATGCATCCTCCCAGTTATTCATAGCACATGTTGCCTTTTGATCCTTTTGCTGATTTCGCCATTGCTACATCATGGTCACCTACTTTTCTTCTGTAGCTTGGTTCCAGGCAGTGTCATTAACTATCCTCTCCCCAGATTTGACCCTTTAGAACTGGCACAGCTAATAGTGCTCAGTGATCCATTTAGATCAATGAAAACACCCTAGCCAAGCATAAAAAAAGACTGAAATTTGAAAGCACAAAAGGTGAACAAGTAGAATGCCTCACATTTATAGTGAGATGGCAGATAATGAAACCTGACATTTTGGCTGTGCCTCACTCTTTACAAATAATTATTTGTGAAGCGGAGTACTAAAATAATAAGGCTAGAGTGGCTTGTGTCTCAGCTTTGAGGAAGCAACATGTTTGTTTTTTTTGTTAATTCTTACTTAATCTGGACAAACAAATTCCATCTGAACCAAAAATTCGATTACAGTATTTAGAAATTAGCATTTTACCGTAAATAATCAACATGGTTGGGGAGGACGTGCTGATATGCTAGGAACCCATTCTTGTAATTACTATATAATACTTAATTATAATTGAGAGGCAGTGTCCTGCTTAAGATTATTAAACAGATGTTTCACTGTCCAGCATCAAGGTTTCTCTTCTTTCTTCAGGATGACATCAACGCTCTTTAATGCTCTGTTTCTCTTTCTTGGCAGCTATGCTGTCCTGTATAAAATAATCATTCGTATACATTGATACCAGGTCCACTACAATAGGTGTATTTCACACCTCATAAATGCCCATACAGTATTATTTTTTATGTTTTGTTTTTTTAGAGTGACTGCCGGTTATGTGCTCTTCTATAATGCATCACTAGAAATAACAGGCCACAATCAGAAATAATCTATAATATTACTTATGTCAGAAAAATATCCTAATGAAGAGCCAACATAAACTTAGAATTGAAGGACCTTTTACACAAGCCACAGAGTTCGTGAGCAAAGGAAAGCTGCTTTTGGTACAGATGGACCAATGGAGAACATGCACTTGAGAACCTGAAGGTAAGCATGTTATGGCCAATCCAATACTTGGAATGAAGACAATTTAAGGAAAAACTTGGGTTGCTGCTCGAAGAGGTGTTGGCGAGGCCAGCAAGACATGCTTACGCTGAGGTCTGAATGTGGATCCCAATGCCCCAGTGTAGTGATGGAGACACTGTGCTGTAAAAACAGTGACATAAAATTGAGGTCCTGACTCTCTGTGGCCATTAAATATTCCTGGCCATCCTTCATAAAGATCAGAGTGTGCACTGATATCCTGGCTAAATTGCCCACTAGGTCCTTGTCATTCTGGCCCTTTAATCATCCCCTGTTTCTAACTGGCTAACTGTCTCTCACCCCTTCACCACCTAACAGCTAATGTGTGGTGAGCGTACTGGTGCAAAATGGCTGCCGTCACATCATCCAGGTGGATGCTGCACATTAGTGGTAGTTGAAGTGACTCCCCACTCACTATGAAAAAGTGCTTTGAATAGTGAGAAAAAGCACTTTATATATGTAAAGAATTATTACTATTATTATTAAAGTGTAGAGAAATCTAAACTTCAGAGAAATAATAACAACAACAACATTTATTCTATAGCACATTTTCATAGATGTAGCTCAATGTGTTTTACAAGAGGTTGAAGAAATAGTTGCAAGAAAAAAAAAGACAAATTAAAATTAAGTTAGAATAATAATGAATAAATAATAAAAATATGAACTTACATAAAATAAATATATAAATAGTAGAAAACTAGAGTCTTTATATAGAGTATCATATTCTAAGTCCGATGTTAAGGTCAGATGACTGAGGAAGACATCATAAACATACTTAGGTTGCTCCTTGTTGTTTTCTAGGCTTTTAGTGCAAGAGCACTTCCAGTAATGTTTAATTCATGCTTGAGTCTAAACAAAAGAATATCATGAATCAGTGTATCAAAGCACCAATAAGGTCTAAAGAGATCATAAGGGTTAAAATACTACAGTCTCTGGCTTAAAGTGGAGAAGGGCAAACTTCACTACTAGCACATAGATTTCTCTTGTTCGAGTGGAAGAATCCCACCCCTCCACTTTTAAGTCAGATGGTAACCGAAGTTCTGTACTACTTGAAATTGGAAAAAATCAAATTCTCACTTAGAGGATCTGTTCAAAACTTTTTAAAAATATGGCAGGATTTAATCAATGATATTTTAGAATAAGCTTCCATTTCAGGGAAAAGGATACCCTTTCCTTCTTGTTCCTTTTATAGAGTAGCTTTGGATGCTGGCTCTCCTCTCTTTCTCTTGGGTGGTGGTTGAATTTTGCTTTGCTTTGCTTTGTTAAGTTTGATTTGATTGTGTGCAATGTCATCTCCTAATTAAAATCAATAAAATAAAAATAAAATAAAACAAAGAAACGAATAAATAAAAAAAATCCAGTAGACAAGAGTACAAGGAGATAAAGTGCAAGGTGAAGAAAGAGGTGGCGAAGGCTAAAGAAAAGGCATACAGTATGATGAGTTGTATGAGAGGTTGGACACTAAAGAGGGAAAAAAGGACCTGTACCAACTGGCTAGACAGAGGGACCGAGGTGGGAAAGATGTGCAGCAGGTTAGTGTAATAAAGGATAAAGATGGAAATGTACTCACAAACGAGGAGAGTGTGTTGAGCTGATGGAAAGAGTACTTTGAGAGGCTGATGAATGAAGAGAACGAGAGAGAGAAGAGGTTGGATGATGTGGAGATAGTGAATCAGGAAGTCCAACAGATTAGCAAGGAGGAAGTAAGGACAGCTATGAAGAGGATGAAGAATGGAAAAGCCGTTGGTCCAGATAACATACCTGTGGGAGCACGGAGGTGTTTAGGAGAGATGGCAGTGGAATTTTTAACCAGATTGTTTAATGGAATCTTGGAAAATGAGAGGATGCCTGAGGAATGGAGAAGAAGTGTACTGGTGCTGATATTTAAGAATAAGGGGTATGTGCAGGACTGTAGTAAATACAGGGGGATAAAATTGATGAGCCACAGCATGAAGTTATGGGAAAGAGTAGTGGAAGCTAGGAAATTGATGAGTCAGTTTCTATTTTCACAGTAAACTGAATTGCAGGGAATATGTCCAGCTGTATACGTGGCACAAACATCAAAAACACTTGTCACATGTATACAGGAACATCACAATGCAATCAGTAGAAGGGACCCATGATCTCTGATTTACACACATACAAATTCGACCGGACACACACTTAAATGGGACTCAGTGCAAGTAAAATTCAGGGCTAATACTAAAAGTGCCAGAGAACTGGCTGAAGCTTGGGTATGCAATGAAAACAGCATTAACACACATTTGGACATGAACCCAGCATATGCAGGCTTGAAAAGAAGAGCAGGCAAATAATAAATAAGACTTTATGACAAACACCCTTTATGACCACCACATCCACCTATCCTCCCCTCCGTATTCTCTATATATTACCTTGGGCTCTTGTAATCATTTTCCACCGATGATAAATCTTGGTAGGAATGAAAAGCTTAGGAATAATAAACTATTATAAGATAAGTGATTCATTTGCTCCCTTTCTGTAGTAACTACAGGGGGTTAAAATTGATGAACCACAGCATGAAGTTATGGTAAAGAGTAGTGGAAGCTAGGTGAAGAAGTGAGGTGATGATTAGTGAGCAGCAGTATGGTTTCATGCCAAGAAAGACCACCACAGATGCAATGTTCTCTCAGAGGGTGTTGATGGAGAAGTATAGAGAAGGCCAGAAGGAGTTGCATTGCGTCTTTGTGGACCTGGAGAAAGCATATGACAGGGTGCTTCAAGAGGAGCTGTGGTATTGTATGAGGAGGTCGGGAGTGGCAGAGAAGTATGTAAGAGTTGTACAGGATATGTACGAGGGAAGTGTGACTGTGGTGAGATCTGCGGTAGGAGTGACGGATGCATTCAAGGTGGAGGTGGGATTACATCATCGGCTCTGAGCCCTTTCTTATTTGCAGTGGTGATGGACAGGTTGACAGACGAGATTAGACAGGAGTCCCTGTGGACTATGATGTTTGCTGATGACACTGTGATCTGTAGCGATAGTAGGGAGCAGGTTGAGGAGACCCTGGAGAGGTGGAGATATGCTCTAGATAGGAGTGGAATGAAGGTCAGTAGGAACAAGACAGAATACATGTGTGTAAATGAAAGGGAGGTCAGTGGAATGGTGAGGATTCAAGGAGTAGAGTTGGCGAAGGTGGAGGAGTTTAAATACTTGGGATCAACAATACAGTGTAATGGGGATTGTGGAAGAGAGGTGAAAAAGAGAGAGCATGAAGGGTGGAATGGGTGGTGAAGAGTGTCAGGAGTGATTTGTGATAGACGGATATCAGCAAGAGTGAAAGGGAAGGTCTACAGGACGATAGTGAGACCAGCTATGTTATTTGGGTTGGAGACGGTGGCACTGACCAGAAAGCAGGAGACAGAGCTGGAGGTGGAAGAGTTAAAGATGCTAAGATTTGCATTGGGTATGACGAGGATGGATAGGTTTAGAAATGAGTACATTAGAGGGTCAGCTCAGGTTGGACAGTTGGGAGTCAGAGAGGCAAGATTGCGTTGGTTTGGACATGTGCAGAGGAGAGATGCTGAGTATATTGGGAGAAGGATGCTAAGGATAGAGCTGCCAAGCAAGAGAAACAGAGGAAGGCCTAAGAGAAGGTTTATAGATGTGGTTATGGGTATAACAGAACAACATGCAGAGGACAGAAAGATATGGAAGAAGATGATCCGCTGTGGCAACCCCTAATGGGACACCCGAAAAAAGACGAAGAAATTTCATCTGCAACAAATCTGCCCAAGAGATATGCAAAAACTGGTAATGAAAGGAAGAAGAAAAGGTAAAGTAGCCTTAAGCAAAAAAGAAAGTATGTGATCCAAAATACAGGCAGTGGTCCTACCAGTCATGATAAGCTTATGGACCACAGGATTGTCCAAAAAAGGGAGACTAGATATTCAGTTTTGGAGTAGAAAGCTTAGTCTGAGACCTCAGTGATGCTCCTCTTAAAAGTTTTATGAGTTAAAGAGGTTAAAATAAGGCTTTTTACATTGTATGAGCATTGTGTTCAAATAAAATAACCATTGTGTACTTGTAAGAAGAAATAAAATAAGTGAGGTGTACCTGTTGTAGTTAGTATGACTATTATAACTAGTAACAAGACCATTGACAAGTTATCAGTCATTTGGTTTTAAAATAATGCTATTCTTGCCTTATGTAGACACTGTTTTAAAAGAAAGAGTCTAAGAGCTCTTTTTTGACATCATTGTTAAGCTTGCCACTTAAAACAGCGTCCCAACGGTCACAAGCGACTCAGCTGGCTCAAGCAGAAAAGATTACAAGCTCTGTAACTGCTCAAGGTGAAATACCTGACACAAACTTTCAGTGTGGAAATTGATTCAAATTGTTCGGGTTGTCTGATTTCATTTATTTAAATCCTAGAGTTTGGTATGTTTGGTTTTTGTGCAAAATTAACATGCACAGGTTAAGGTGAAATAAAGTTTGTTTTTGCCTCATAGGAACAACCTCATGTTCACTGACATTAGCAGTTGCTGAGGGTTTGGGGGTTGATTTACTGTCTAACCCAGGTGCCTCAGGGATGCAAGTGGGTGCCTTTGTATAGCCTTCACAGTGGTGGAAAACTGAGTGAAGCAGAAGAAAAAGTGAATGACTATAATCTGTAGCCCCAGAATTGTGCATTCCAGGTGGAGGCTCCCAGGGGTAAGCATTGTGAGGTGTGCATGTAATACAAGTGTTATATTTCAGCCAGGGCTCCTCTCCTGGCTGGGATTCAAATGGCACTTTCATGTCTGTTGTGTTCATTTGTTTGTTCATATTCTTGGTCATTTAGTTTTTATGTATCTGTGTATCTTCCTTTTTGGTTTGTGTTGCAGTCATCTTCCCATCCCTTTAAAGATATGATAAATTTCCACTGTGATATTTTGTGCTTTACTGCTTTTTTTGAACCTGTGTTCTGTTTTTATGACTTCACCTCTTGAATTTGAGGTTGGGGCTTTGTTGACTTTTGGGATTGCCTTTTGAAGCCATTACCTTCTGTGCCTTTGTCCTTGTGCTCCTTGGAACTTGTTTTTGTTAAAAGAAATATTTTATTTATAAAGATTCTTCTTTACATTGTTTGTGTAAATAGCCAGGGGTTTGATGACAATTCTTCCTCAGTGAACATTTTGAGTTATTGTTTGAGACTTTTATGCTTGGGAACTCTCAAGTTCATAAAAAGGTTAATAGGCTAAGGCAGTGGTACCCAACCTTTATGACAGCAAGGACCACTTTATTAGATGCAAATTTTTCCACGGACCTCTTGGGGGGGTTGTTGGTGCTAGTTTTATACACAATTTACATAACATTTCTATTATTATTAAGTTATTAAGCAACCCAATCTTGCAACCCAAGATTTTTCTTCTTTTTTTGCATATAATAAAGACATATGCTTTGCATTTGCCATTCCTACAGATTGCACATCACAAACATTAACACTGCTATCTTTCTTTCGTGTCTGCCGTTTCTATAGGAGGGTGACAATGAGTTAAATCTCAATGGATGTTTTTCAAATGTTGCCAAGCAATAAGCAAAAAAAAAAAAACAGTACGAGGAAAGTTCAAAGAAAGAGATTTTTTTTACAATGTTTCTGTTTGGGGATCGTTGTGCAAACGTGCACAACTGAGCTACGACCACAGATCTAACTGCTCTGTGGATGATTCGTTCAAGCATTTCAAGGTCACTTCGTTGTAATGAAAGCATCTGCTGAATGTACTTCGTAGTAACGTGATTTCTATAGGACTCGTGTCATATGAGGAAACTGTCAGGACCGTAACAATACTTTGTTGTAATACTCTCTCACCTCGGTCTCTCTCCTCTCTCTGCGCCGCAGCAAAGCCCCACCCGCCAAGCGTTCTGAAAAGTCAGAGTGAGTCTCTGTTGCCGGCAGTTCTCTCGCGGCCCGGCTGTCAGACAGCTGCGGCCCGGTAGTGGGCCGCGGACCGGGGGTTGGGGACCCCTGGGCTAAGGTATTGTTTAAGGGTATTTCTTGTTCAGCAATTACAAAAAGAACCTAAAAGACTTATACAGTGCCTTTCATGAAAAAGTAACACATATGTAGAAGGTTAAAAGATAATTCATGACACCATAGTGCAGGGTCTTCTTTATTTAAGTTAACAATGAGCTAGGGAAATCAACACATGACACCAAAAGAGGGGTAACTGCAAATATTTAGGAGGAAGTAAAAACAGTTCAGAATGTTTTGATCAAGTCCCACAAATGTTCACATCATTTAGCAGAATCCTTAACTTGAGAAACAGGATCACATATTCTTACAAGGTGTGTTTCAGAGTAAGGTTTCTAGCCACATAAGAACAGTGTTTGTATAATGCTGTAGGCCAAGTACTACTAAGCATAAAGCCTACAGGGCAAACGAGTATGCAAAAGATAAGACTACACTGAGGTGAAGTTTGAATTTGTAATGTGGTCTAGTGCAGAGCTGAGCTTAGCCAGCCCCGTGCTGCCATGTGAAAATGTACCTGATTGTCATTAGATTGTAAGCAGTTTGGAAGTTGACTGAAAGCTGTTTTGATTCATACTGGCTGGAAACAAGGCGAAAAGGGTGAGTTAAGTGAAACAAATGAACATGTTCAGTACTTTTAAAGGAAATCAGAAAGGGAGTGTCAGGGAACAGACAGAAGTTTATAAGAAGTCAAACCAAAGCTTAAACCAAAAGTTGCAGTCAAAAGATAAACAAAAGCCAAATCATGCAGAATTCCCAAATTGCGTACATTTCTCATAGTGAAGAATTAATCTTTTACAGGTCTTTTCTAAACTTTTCTCAAAGTTCAGACACCTTATTGAGTGTGCTGGCATCTTTTACAGTGGAAATGTGATGACATCACTCACCATGCGTTGTCACAACACACGACTCATAACCGATATCTGTTGCATAAACAAAATGACAGTGCTCATGAGAAATAATTCACCAATTGGTAATGCCCTTTGAAAAAACTGCAAACAAAACATTGATGCAGACATGTCACAAAAGTATTGATAAAAATGATTAACAATTGTGGTGGATTGCCGGCTTCTTACTCCTGCCTTCACCCCCAGGCCGCTAGGAGGAGCTCTCCGGACAGCATAAATGTGCCCCGAGTTCCAGCAGTGCCTCATGGACTTTGTAGTTTCTACACATAGCCCTGCTGGATACCTTGGGGGCCACCAGGAGTCGCTGTAGGGGGGCTCGTGGGCTCTTATGTGCCCTATAACCCGAGAGTATGTCATGGTCACGTGACAGGAAGAAACGACGTGATCCTGGGGTTGAAGAAAAGGACTGTTTACCCTGACCCGGAAGGAATAAGGAACTGTGGACTGTTGGACAGGAACACCTCCGGGTCAGGGTGTATAAAAGAACTATGGGAAAGCCCAGACATTGAGCTGAGCTGGGAGGTAGGGTGGCTAAGTGTCTGGGCGAGGAGGAGGGTTATTGAGAGAGTGTTACTGTGTTAATTGTATGAGTAGTGTGGAGTGTAGAGTGCTTGGTGCACAGTATTATTATTTAATAAATAATAATTACACTTTTATCCAGTGTTTGGAGTGGTACCTGAGAGTCCAAGAGGTGGAGCAAAGCCTTATCTGCTACACTGGCGTAGCCGGCAGGATTCTCTGGCCGTCTGTTGGCAGGGGACCTGAATTACAAACAAATATTGTGTATGCAGACGACCCCAAGAAGGTCCCTCTTCAACGCACCGAGGTGAAAACCCACCCACGACAGAAAGCGCTGCAACCGTGAGCCGTAATATACGTCAGACCACGATGGGGAAGAAATCTGGGAAGAAGACTGGATCTACCGCGAAGACTTCGGTCCCAGATGGGCTTGAGACACTGTGGACTTACCTGACAGGCGGTGAGGAAGACCGGGCGCGGTTTAAAGCCGAGCAAACCTGAGCGGGGAGACAACCGGAACGTTGTAGAATCGCGACTCCCGAAGACTACTATAGGGAGCTAGAACTGGATCGACTACGTTCCGAGGTAGGTGCCGAGAAAGCACTCAAACCGCCGGAGACTTTTTATTCTTGCTTTGCAGAGGCCTGTCTGCACGAAGCGGACGGAGAATTGGACGCCTGCCTCAAACCTAGGCAAGATGGCCGCATTAAGAAGAAGGCGAACCAGTCTAGGAGTCCGTAGAGGGGAAGCCCATATGTCGAAAACCACCACGTGACCTCGCTCGATGGATGCCGGGACGGAAAAGACCTCCTCGGATCCTTAGGTGAGGTCATGCATTCCCCGACGCGTCTGAGCTCCCTGAAAGGGAAGGGGGCGGCGAGTGAAGCAGCGCCAAAGTTAAATAAAGGGAAAAAAGAGCGGGATGTGATTGAACGGCCTGCCGAGAAATTAAAAGAGGCAGATCGCAGTCAACCGTTGGAGGCTACCCGCTCCTCTTCGGAAGACTCCAAGTCTCAGGAGCCCTTGCGCGACCCAGCCGAACACGTGCCAGAAGCGGACGTGTTCATTGGCTCCCGGCCGGCAGGTAAGAAGAACGCGGAAGCAACATTACATCCGGCCGAAGTAACTAACCTTGTAGACGTGCGGGATCTTGAGATGTACCTCGTGCCCGTATACAGTTTCTTCCAGGGGTTGAAAGAGCTGAAAACACGCGTGGAGGAACTGGGAGCTACAGCCGAGGCGCCGCTGAGAGGACTAATGGAATTCCTACGGTGACTGGGTCGAGAGGCTCCGCTGATGATCGATGCGGGAATGCAGGTGAGTCCGTCCCGTATCGTACATTGTAAGGGGACGCAGTGCAATTTGGGCCCGCAATTAAAAAGTAGCGGGTGCCAAGCCACTGCGAACCCGACAGTAGAGTGTGGCACGATAACCGAGTAGTCGGGAGGAGGATCGGACGAGCCGGGGCATGCGTGTGACGTGGCCTCCCGAAGTGCTCCGGACCTCAAGACCCCGACCCGCGTGATGAGGGAGTTGTCGCTGGTTACCGGAGGGGCGGGGGAAGTGCCGATCTCCCCGGTACAGCTAAACAGTGCTGTTACCCGGAGCAATGCGGTGCTAATGACGCCGCCTCCGAAACAACATAGGACAACGGGCGTGCAAACAGCAAAGAGGCTGTCTCTTTTCCATAGAGAGCCTCAAGTTGAGCACAAGCCCCAGAATAAGCAGGAGATCCCCAAAATAAAACGTGGGTCTCCTGACAAGGTGGAGAAAGGGGCAGAGAGCAGCAAAGCGGCCGTAAACCCCTCCTTAGTGGAGGAAAGGGTGGAGCTAACAGAATTCCCAAGATGTTTCAGGTCCCAGGGAAGAAGACAACCGGGAGGACGAAGGCGTTGTTACTACTGCCATCAGCCGGGCCACGTTTGGCTTAGTTGTCCTCTGAGGACAGGGGAATGGAGGGACAGATGATACACCATTCCCCCTAGGTTCTCTGGGGGGTCTAGATGACACGGCCGAGGCCCGACTGACGCGTCCTCCTCCGCCCCAGTTGGCTTCGCTAAGGGGAAGGAACTGTGGTGGATTGCCGGCTTCTTACTCCTGCCCTCACCCCCAGGCCGCTAGGAGGAGCTCTCCGGATAGCATAAATGTGCCCCGAGTTCCAGCAGGGCCTCATGGACTTTGTAGTTTCTACACACAGCCCTGCTGGATACCTTGGGGGCCACCAGGAGTCGCTGTAGGGGGGCTCGTGGGCTCTTATGTGCCCTATAACCCGGAAGTACGTCATGGTCACGTGACAGGAAGAAACGACGTGCTCCCGGGGTTGAAGAAAAGGACTGTTTACCCTGACCCGGAAGGAATAAGGAACTGTGGACTGTTGGACAGGAACACCTCTGGGTCAGGGTGTATAAAAGAACTATGGGAAAGCCCAGACATTGAGCTGAGCTGGGAGGTAGGGTGGCTAAGTGTCTGGGCGAGGAGGAGGGTTATTGAGAGAGTGTTTTTGTGTTAATTGTATGAGTAGTGTGGAGTGTAGAGTGCTTGGTGCACAGTATTATTATTTAATAAATAATAATTACACTTTTATCCGGTGTTTGGAGTGGTACCTGAGGGTCCAAGAGGTGGAGCAAAGCCTTATCTGCTACACAATCCAAATATCATTAAATGCACACAGAAAAATTAAACAAAATGAAACAATCCAAATTTTAATGGATACTCGATAAAGCTCATTGTTAATGTGAGAGGAGGAAGCTAGAGTGGCCAGTCATTTTTACTATTTCTGATGAGACGCAGTTGTCACGTGTGTGCACATTGGGGACAGCTTAAGGGCTTTGGTGATTGTAATTACACGCCGCCCCATGGGTTAGAGCTGTGTCCTAATACCTTCTCTTTTCCTCCCTTTGCAGACTGAAGAAGGATTGACAGCTGTAACTCTGAGGTCGCTTCTTTTGTCCATCCGCCTGGACCCACTTATTCCTGCCAGAAGGACTTAAGACTTGGAAATAGTTCACTTTGAAATTCATGTCTGAAAAGAAAATTTCTGTTATCTCTTGTTTTCTTTTATTGCTGCATTCCATTTATATGGGATCACCAGGATGGTACCCTAGCTCTTTATCATGGTCTGTTGGTTCTTTTACATGGTATAAACATTGGGAAAGATGAAGAAGAACAGTGACTTAATGAAGTCTCTGTTGCATTTCAGGTTGATTATTTGGTTGGAGATTAGAGGAGAATGTTCAGCAAAGGGAAAGGAGTCCCCCAAAGTTCTCAGAGGTCAGTGTTTGTGCTATTGTTATTCTTTATTTATATTAATGATATTATGTCTGATATGGTTAGCAAAGTTAAGAAGTTTTCAAAAAATCAGACGGATGACCATTATAGGTTGGAAGTAGCAAAAACAATTAAAAACATATAGTGCAAAATGAAAACTACTACATGAGTCCAAAGGAAAATTACTTATAAATACAAGATAGGTGACTGTTTTATATGAAGAAACCTTTGAGGGCTTATATTGATGCAACATTTTTATTGTCTAAGTAACATGCAGCAGTAATTCAAAAGGAAAGTAAAATGTTAGGTTTTCTTGTAAAAGCTGGGAATCTGGAACAAATCACTGAGTTATGTATTTGAAGCATAAACCTTAACATATGTAAAAGATATAATATAAGATATTGAGACAACTTATTTATTAACCAGCAAAAAAATCTTGATGGACTCAACAGTCTCTTATTATTTGTCAAACTTCATATACTGTATCTGTATAAAATTTCTGAACTGCATCCTGATCTCTGTGTTGTGGTATAGGGTTTTAATTATTTAATCGTATTAATCACAAATGTTAAACTGAGTTTAATTATATTTGTTAAAGCTTAAAAATGTTAAGAATGTTTAGAACAATCTAGACGAGAACAGACCATTCAGCCCAACAAATCTTGCCAGTCTTATCCACTTATTTCTTCCAAAAAAACTTCAAGTCGAGTTTTGAAAGTCCCCAATGTCTTACTGTTTACCACACTACTTGGTAGCTTATTTCAAGTGTCTATTGTTCTTTGAAGACTCTAAGTGCACTGATAGAAATTATAAGACTCTAAGTCTCTTTATCTTTATTTTTTTATATTAATTTTTGATCTCTGTAATAGCAGTTTGCTTAAATCTCCACAAAAGAGAGGGTGTTGGCAAAGGTAGGACTTTTATCTTTTATTTTTGCTGTTTAAGGGCAGACTATCAAGTTTTTGTTTTAAGAAAGATCAGAATTCTAAACAAGGTATCCATCCGTCCATCCACTTTCTGGTTCTTATCCGGGGGCAGCAGTCTAAGTAATGATACCTAGACATCCCTTTTTCCCACCACCTCCTCCAAGTTCTCTGGAAGAATATCGAGGCGTTTCCAGGCTAGCCGAGAGATATACTCTCTCCAGCGTGTCCTGGGTCTACCCCAAGATCCCCTCCCAGTTGGAAATGCCCAAAACACCTCCCCAGGGACATGACATGAAGGCATCCTAATTAAATGCCTGAACCACCTCAACCTTATCCCTTCAATACAGAGATGCAACGGCAGTATTTTGAGCTCCTCCTGAATGTCTATGCTTCTCATCTTATTGCTAAGGCTGAGGTCAAACACTCTGAAGGAGACTCTTTTCTGACGATTGTATGCATGATCTAGTTCTTTAGATCACTCCTTAAAGCTCGTGACCTTAGGTGAGGGTAGGAAAGTACATCAACTGGTAAACTGAGAGCTTCACAATTTGGTTCAACTATCTTTTCATCACGACTCAATGGTACAATGTCTGCATAACAGTGGACACTGCTCCAATCCACCTGTTGATCTCCTGATTCCTTCATCCTTCACTCGTGAACAAGATCCAGAGATAATTAAAGTTCTCTGCTTGAAGGAGCACCCTACCCCAACCAACCCAGAGAGGGCAGTCCACCATTTTCCTAATGAGAACCATGACCTTGGACTTGAAGTTGGTGATCCTCATCCCGACTGCTTCAAACTCGGCTGCAAACCACATGCAACCCCAGAGGCCCACTAGGGACAAGTCTGACTTATTTGTGGCAATGTAAACCAAGCTTTTGCTCCAGCTGCAACAAGGCGAAATAGCCCAAAACGGCTGGCCCTATACCCCATATTCTTGAAGTACCTCCCACAGGTGGACACAGTCGTATGACTTTTCCAAGGCCGTATGAAATATACAGATTGGTTAGCAATGCTCACTATTTCCATCCAGAATCCTTGTGAGGGTAAAAAGCTGGTCCAATATTCCGCACCCAGGAGAAAATTTGCTGAATCCGGGGCTTGATCAACAGCCAAATCCTCCTTTGCAGAAAACCTGGCTTTCACAAGTGCCATTATTGAAGCAGAAACATCCAGATTATATGGTGTGATTTACTGCTGTAATAATAAGAGACAAACAAGATAAAATTATTGAGGCATCTCAAAGATGAACCCATATAATTGGGAAGAAAAAATGCAAAACTTGACTAAAAGGAAAAATAGTGGTTATCACTGTAGATTAAGGTTTTTGCAGGCTTGAGTCCATTGACTGACAGGTTGCTGTGGTCTGTTTAAGATTTCCTCTGCAGAAAGGATGGATCCAGTTCATGAGAGCCAGAAGTGATGTCAAAGGTCCTAACCCCATCAGTCTGTAGGTCTGTGGCCAAATTGACAGGAGAGGCACTAAGTGGCTAAGGGTGGAATTGCCAATAGATGAGCCCTGAAGTTGTCTCCCAACTGCACCTGTATGGTACTGGGTTCATTTGCTTTTGCTTCTTCTTTTTACAAATGTTAAGTCTATAATGAGTGCATAAAAATTTAAACCTGCTTCCCTACTTGCTTTATTGTTACATCTTGCCACCAGGGGTTTCGAGAATATAGGGAGACACCCGTCAATAAGGGGAAGTAAGCACAATGGCAGTGTAGGCAAATTGTAGTCCCAGATATAAGTTCATTGCAGCTGCAGACTGTGTCGTCTTCCAGATCAGGAGAGTGCAAGGACAAGAGTTGGGGTGAAGAACATAAATGTGGGTCTACGTAAGAAAGAATCTGGACATGGAAATAAGAGAATCTATATTCTACAATAGAGTCACCCCAAAACCACTCCACAATAAAACATTTAGTAAGAAGTCAGCGGAGAGAATGAAGAAAAAAGACACAATATATTGAGTGAGTGTCAGCACTCTGGATTAGATGGATTATAGTTAAACTCACAAAGAATAAGAGCCTTATGGAAGTTTTCAAAAAAGAAAAGACTAGGAAAGTTATTTAGAGTGTGTAAAAAAAATCCATCATGCCAAGATGCATGGACAAGATATAAATCCAAGGATGTTATACTGTAATGCTAGGGCTTTTCAAGTTTGTTTTGAAATTCCAGATTCTGTTTTACATAAAATACCTGCAGTATAAGTACTCTCAGGTGAGTCAGGACATTTATGGATTAACAGATATCATCTTCTCTGATAGGCTAAGGAAACCCAATCTGTCAGTATTAAAAAAGCAGACTGCATGAGGACCTCTTTTACGGGTTCAAAATCTGTAAATGCAATCCACTTTCTATAATTCAATGGGTAAGCAATGTTTCACTGTATATTATCATAAATTAGATACAATCAAATTCTCTTTGCAAGGATCCATTCAAAACGTTTTCAGAAAAGAAGTCATAAATTTGATTTTAAAGCAAACATGCCAGGCTGTGCTTAACTTTTTTTATTCTACTTGCTGGTTTGTCATATAAAAAGAACTGTTTTAGATTTGCTTTATTCATTTTGTCAGATGGTGGTTAAATTCTTTTTGGATTGCTTTTGAAGTGCATTTTATTCTCATTTTTTGATTCAGTTGTTTGTTATAATGTTTTGTTTTCAAATTAAAAAAAAATGATAGACATTAAAATGGAATTAGGCAGCTTTTCGTAGTGAGACTGTAAAGTTTCAATTGAGGACACTGACAGAAAATGGGTGCTAATTCATTTAGCACAGAAAATGAAGAGAATTGCAGTGCAATTTGGGAACAAAGTGTTCATCCTGCTCAAGACTGGAAGAGATGAGATACCTGAGCAAACACAGTAGACAAACTATTCTTATTTTTAAATATTTATGATTATCTAACGTATTACTGATCAACATGGTGGTGCAGTACTTAACAATGTTGTCTCACAGATTCTTGGCCTGACTACTAGCTCGGTAGAGTTTTCACATTCTGTCTATGGGTATGTGAGTTTTCTTTGGGTTCTGTGGTTTCCTCCAACGACCCAAGACATGCAGTTTTGGTTGATCAGTGAGTATAAAATTTCTACATATTTGGGAGTGTGCATTTATGGACTCCGACCATGGCTTTCTCAAAATACTGCTTCTAGTATTACCTCCAGCCCCATCATGGCCTTTTATTGAAATAAGCTGGTATAGAAAATTATTAATCTTTACCCATTTAGTCTCACCTTGAAGCTTCAGGAGCAAAGCAGGAACCAACCTTGAACCCTGACCAGTCTATTTCACTCCACATTAATTCACAGCTGACCACTTGAGGTTTACCAGTTGATCTTTGCATTCAAAGAAAAAACACTATTTTTGTGAGACTGTCAGATGACATGTCTGCCTAAAATCAAACAGCCACTCTAGAGGTAATCTGTGGCCCATAAAAGTAGAAATGTATTTACCAACCTGAATAGATGGAGCATACAAAACCACTACATAATAAAAGTTGAGTTAGGGACAACAATGACTTTATTTCTGCTAATGTACTTGAGTGATGTCACTTAAAAAGCATTCAGAAAGTTGAAAGAGCTTAATTAATTATTTTCAGAAAAATCTTAACATGCTTGCCATTGGAGTATCATACCAGGTAACCAGATAACTGAAATCTTTGGAACAGATGTTCCAAAAGAAAAAAACAAAGCCCATAACGACCCCAATGGACCCCAGATACATTAAGTGTATTAATAACATACAGAGGGAAAAAATGAGCACAAAACAATAATGAAGGCAGGCATTGAGCTGTTTTTCGTTTAATTCTTCAGAATTAGAATCATCTGCCGGGCTAACTTATGAAGTGCTAAGTCAGAAGATTTTTTTCACTACTTTAGAACAGAACGTTGGCTAATGGACTGAAACATGACCAGAATGCATTATGTCTGTCATCACAATTCGTGAATACTAAGCCTCGCAGCTTCTATTTATTAGGAGAAGAGAATTAAAATTTTGGGAGTCCATGGAAACCCATAGGTGGTGTGTTGTGGTGATGAACGACTTGACCCTTGTGCTCGCCTTTATGTTGACTGAAACCTATACCTCAGGAAAAAATGGCCACTTTCAAACACACACATCTGGTAAAAAATGTGGAATTTCCTTTCCCTATTTGTCTTGATCCAGAGGCAGGATCAAACACATTTGACGAGTTTAAAATTCGAAAAAAATAAACTTGAGGCTTTGTAAAAGGGCTCTATTCATCTTACTGACATACCAGCAGAGATATTGTTAAAAAGTTTTTTTTTGTTTCATTTCCCTTCCAGTTTGGAAGGGTGCATTCATAGTTGAAATATATGAGGAACTTTTTGATGAATGCATGCCAGGTAGCATTTTTGAACAGACTGGGGCTTTATACAGTGTTGTGATCACATTACTTGCTATACCAGCAGAGCCTCGTAATGCACTGAAAGGGTCCAAATGGCTTTTTCATATGGAGAAAAATCACTCTTCTAAATGATTCACATCTGAAACATGTGGAGAAAGTCTCCCTAAAAATCCCAGAGCAAGGCCAGCATTAAACCACAACACTGCCGGCTTTACCTGCCAGATCGGATTACACGCCAGGAGCCTTGAAGAAAGCAGAGGGCTTTGATTTATATCTGTCTGCAACATTAAATTGTTGGTCGATTAAGCTATGTTACACCACCAAACAAAAGCTGTATTTTAGTCTTGTTTCAATCATTTATTTAACAAGTTCTGTACTTCAAAACACTGCCTATATAAATAACCCAGACATTATTTTTTCTGAAATCACTATCTATAAAAGGCTTGTGAGTAGTTGGAGCCTATCCTGGCCACTAACACCAGTCCATTGCAGGGAACACACACTCATGGTCATTCTTGCTGGGCCAATTTAGAGTCACCAATCAATCTCTCATGCAGGAAACCTGGAGTAGCCAGAGAAAGCCAACATAATCACACGGAGAATACGCAAACTCTACTTGAACAGAGTTTGGGCCAGGATTGTAATTGAAGTCCCAAATATGCATTTGAATTGCTGGTTATAAATGAATGTTATACATCAAGGGATGGCCTCCCAGGCAAGGTTAATAGCCTATTTGTGCCCAACTCTGACAAAACAGGCTATACATCTAAGAAATTCTGTAATGGAATAAGCTGATTGAGAAAAGACAATATATGGGATAACTGGTAAGGACAAGGGATACATACATGCATTGTCATGTATGCGTGCCACAAGGCTCTTCAACTGCTTCAGCCAAGGTAAGCAGTTCCACATCTGGGCGAGAGGGGGATTTGATGGTCTCCTCTCCTTTTTCTACAGCCCAGAAAAAATGCACATTGGGAGTAACCAATCCCGGTAGTAAGGTACAAAGGAAGTCCTGGCCCTTCCAGTCCCAGGAACATAGAAAGTGGAAACCTGAGAAGGTGGCATTGTCTTAAAAAAGACAATGGATTAGAGGGGAACGCAGATAAGCAAATATGAACATTTATGTATGTTATTTTGATAACAGTCTGTGTTATTTTATTGTGAGGACTGTTTATGTTGTCGTTTTCCCCTTTTTTTTAGTTTAGAAGTAAATGGGGTTACAAGAGTAGTATCCCAAATTTTTGTATTGTCTTGCCGGCCTATTGGATAGAACCAGCTATATTTGCTTTAGAGTATGCATTATATATATATATATATATATATATATATATATATATATATATATATATATATTAGAGGGGATGCAGTGAGTGTGTACACCTGATGAGCCCAGAGTTAGGGCAAAACACGTGTCGCGTATTCTTTGCATTATTTGACAGTAAAACTATTTCAACCATTCTATGATCTGCTTCTCGCAACTGAAAGAGGGCACCGTGGCGGATGTTAGCCACAAGCATTACCTGGTAAGTAACCACCCATACAATCAGATTGTGATTCAGACTACGAATGCCATGATATATATATATATATATATATATATATATATATATATATATATATATATATATATATATATATATAGTGGACACAAGGGGGCATAACTGAGCAGCAAATTTTGTGTCTCCTCAACTCCCAACTCCAACTTGGCTGGGTGAAGAGGAGCATCTCCTTTCATGTCGACCCAGGAATAAATCTGATGCCACAACAATACACCCAGGAAGAACTTACAAGCCAGATAGGACCTCCTTAAACTGTGGTCCTCTCCTAGCAGCTCACCATGGCAGCACTCAAGTATTCCAACAAGACTGTCCAAAAAGATCACAGCTCCCATGTTGCCCTGTGTGTATACAAATGGGTGCTCCATTAGAGTAATAGTTCCCCCTAACGTATTGGAGGAATACAAGGCCCCCGAGAGGCAGTCTCCCTTTATCCTTCATTTATTATGACCTCCCGATTGGGAAAGGTACAACCAGCCAACCCAGCCAGGATGCCCATCCATCAAAGTCCTCTAATATAATATCTTGTCATGTCTGGGCTGCTGAGTTGCACAAAAGACAAGCAGGAGTGGACTGAGCAAACAGAACTTTTATTAGAACATTAGAACACTCTTGATGAGAACAGGCCATTCAGCCCAACAAAACTCGCCAGTCCTATCCACTTATTTCTTCTAAAAAAACATGGCACTTCCAGGAACAACACTTAAACTTTATTCAACAATGGTGCCTTAACTCAAATATGCAACAGGACAAGAGAAAACAGAACAAATGGTGAGTAACACTGGCTTTTAAAGACTCGTAGTAACATGCAATGAGTTCTTTACGCAGAATAGGAGCTGCTGAACAGACAACTGCCATCCTGAGTGAGTGCTTCTTTAGCACTAGAATGCTGTTTAGAAGAGTGTATGGCAGTGTGAGGGTGTGTTTCTTTAGCATCAGAACGCTATATAAAAGAGTGTTTTTCCCTGTATCTGAGGTGGCTGAAGCTGAGCCAGGGAACGTGTGGCAGCATGAATGGTCACGATATATACACGTGTAAGTATGTGATCAGTTGGACAGGGAAATAAACAAAAAGCATTGAAAATCAAAAGGAGAGTTTCAGCAAATCCTGCAAAAAGCCTGGAGGAATGTACCATGAAACTATATGAATAGTTACACATTTGTGTTCCAAAGTCAATTGCTTCAGGCTATGTTACGAGGTCCACAAAAAACAGTAACTTTACCCTTTATTGTACCATCTGTATTTAATGTCATTACAAATGACTTTCTTGGGTAGCCTAAGTCTTTTGCACACACACACACACACACACACACACACACACACACACACACACACAGGTTATGCTAATGAGGGTGAAGCAAATCACTTGTTAAGTAAAGCTAAATTATAGTTGGAACCTCTGCTTATACCAACAGGAACAAGGTAAAATCAGTTATGGGCAAGGTACCGCACTACCGCTCATGAGGCTCACCTACACAATTGGCCACCTTAAAGTTGACAATCATCCTGACATTGTGTCTTTGGATGATGGGGCAAAAAAGAAAAACCTACAGAAACAATGAAACATCTGGCTAAAATCCAAGCACCTTCTCTGGAACACACCTACAGTAAAAGTGACCTCAGGGTCAGCAATGAAGAAGGACCTCGAAATAAATCCTAATATAGATGGAAACTTAATAACTTGGGGATATTCAGATCTCTTGATGATATTTAAAAATATGCAGGTAAACAGACTATTGATGAGCTGTGTTGACCTAAAAGACCTGTTGCTTTCATGTTCAAGACAGATAGGCCTGCACATCTCCTCACTGTTCTTGAATACTAGTCACTGAAGATCTGCAAGGTAATTTCAGAAAAGCACGTGCACTTTGCACACACCAATGAGCCCATTGCCTATTTCAGCGGTTCTCAAAAAAGGGGGCGCGAATGTTGCCATATGTGGCGTAATTTCGCTAATCGTAGGGAAATTTTAAACTTGTAGCGGTGTATCGGCAGCAAAAAATATAGGAATAAATTTTATTAGGGTTTCAAAAAAACGTTGGGGGGGGGGGGCGCGATTAAAACTGTTATGAAATCTCGGGTCGCAAATACTTAATGGTTGATAAACGGTGGCCTATTTAATCTTGTTCACTTACAGTAAATATGAAATTTACTTTCAAGGGATATTACAATAATATCGCTTAAAAAGGCAAATATTAGAAACATTTTAATAATGTAACTCTTAAATGAAATGTTTAGTTTGGGGTCATCTATCAAAAGGGATTGCCCTGGGTATCTGATAAACAATGCTTTGTCATTAAAGTTTCACACAAAAACAGCCTTACTGCCAAGAGAATCGTCTATCATGCTGTAGGCATTACTCCTGTGAGCAACATAATCAATGGCATCTGGGCAGGATATCTTCCTTACCTGTCACATTAGAATGTTGCATTGTAAGCACATGTTAAGGAGGTTTAAATAATTGAAGTGATTTCCCTGACCTGATTTTAAAATCCTGACATGCAGCACACATTATTAGTTAAAGTACTGCCGAACCTTCTGGAAACATCCCATCTCATAGTGACACTTGGTGGGAGCTGTCCAGCACCTTTGTCCTAAAAGACTTCAAAAGTGGGAACTGAGCATATGCATGGTCAGTGCTATGGTATAGATAGATGGATGTTATTTGAAAGCATAAAATGACTAGAAATAAGATTTTTTTAATGAATTCTTAGTTTTCACAGCTGTTTTTCTTTCTCAAAGGTTAGATATTTTTACATACAGTGGTACTCTATAAATTATTACGATAGCCCAAAGTACTTGTCATACCCTTTATTTGCATTCAGCTGCCCCCATCATTGTTTTTCTGCTTTCTGACATCCTCAGCCCCTCACAGCTTGTTCTTAGCCACATTCCTCCATCTACTGTTTTAACAGACATTTGCTTTTTTCTCAAGTTACTTCATCAGTGAGAGTAGAGCTATTCAGTCTAATAGGGGTGGCTTTCATTTCCTCTGTTTGGCTCTGCTATCAGGTCCTTTGTGCCCTTTGAGTTCAGAGTTTGAAAGTATTCAAGTATTAAAATAAGCCTTTTTCAGCTTTACGTGACATGCTGTCTCATGTGCTGACTGTATACCAGTTCTGGCTCTTCATTTTGACTTCCTGCCTACCCCCAACTTCATCCCTGTCCACACCTAATGGCTGACAGAATTTCTACCTACAATTTGTATGTATAATTAACATTAGAAAAAATGTGATAATCAGTTACTCCCAGTAGTAGCTAAACTTAAAATTATGAGTTTCTCACATTAGTAGGGAATACCAAGTGTTTGCACATGCTCACTATAACATTTGTGGCTTACTTGAACTTTTTGTGGCAGGATTGTCACTCCAGCCACTGTAAAAAAACCTCACACTGTTCAGTGTGGTGCTGAGGTGTCACCCATTGCCCGGCTGCACTCAGATCTCAATCCGGGTGGTTCTCCATGTGGTGGGTGTGGCAGCATGCTGTAATAAGCACATGCTTCTAACTTCTCTTTCTCTTTCTCTCTTACTTGAACTTTGTCATTTAGGCAAAGTTTACACATCTGTGCCAGTGTTACATTTTTTTCCTGCTTAGACTTATTTAGGCTCATATTTAATCACAATCTTTAGTGAAATGATCATTGACTATTTAGAGCAGCTAAACAGTTTTTTTGATTAAAAGGTTTGGTATTGTTATTTTGTGAGTGCAGTGGTTGTTTGGTGGTGTTTTTTCTAATAGCTGTTTTTGTTTCTTGGTAGTGTAGTTCATTTATTACGTACTAGCTAGGTTACCCTTTCGAAGACAGGTAATAGAATACATTTAGAAATATTTGATATCTCTTGCCTTACATGTACCCTCAGCATTCCTTCTAAACCTTTTTTAGGTATCCTCATATGTCCCGGGCTGTTTTACCCAGAGTTTCTTCTCTTGATCATGTCCCTGTAATACCTGCTTCTCAGGCTCTGCCATTTTGAGGCACCTTATTCTTCTCCTGTTCGCTTTTGGACTACCACCAATGGTAGATAGGCCTCAATTACCTACTTGTATTATCCATCTTTGAAGGTGACTCTCAGCATTCCTCCTACTCCTTTCCTCAGTATCCTCCTGTGTGTCAATCACTCTTTTTGTCGCTTTTTGTCTATATTGCATTTGACTGACCAACCAAAATGAAACTGACCAATCCGACCAAAGCCAAACTGCTCAGTCAGATTGCTTGCAGGGACCTGATACACACACACAGATGGTAGCATTATAGTATATAGTAGATAAATGATAAAAGTAAGATGAGTGTAACAGCACATCCTGCCGTCAATGTAAAGAAGGCTGTCATATGGGACAGGTGCATTGATGGGATGAGATGCTGTTATGCTCATCTAATATCTGTGTCTGTGTGTGTGTGGGTGTGTTACCATGAATGAAGGTTCAGAAATGGGATAAATAACTTGTACCCTTACTAAAGATGCTTAGATGTACCTATGTAAATTGTATGTTCGAATGCTTGTTGAAAATATGTTACAGGCCAAACCCAATTTTAGGACAAACTAGTTTAGGCTAGGCCAAACCAGTTTATTGAAGCAGATAGAATGAGCCTAGTCTGAACTACCGTGTTTCCCCGAAAATAAGACAGGGTTTTATATTAATTTTTCCTCCAAAAGATGCTCTAGGGCTTATTTTCAGGGGATGTCTTGTTTTTCCATGAACAAAAATCTACATTTCTCTCTATTATAAAAAAAATCTTGGAAGGCTTGGAAGGAGACGATACGTGATTTTCTCAGAGACACTTTAATGACCCGCAAGACAAGGCAGTGAGACAAAAGGACAGCTGTTGCACAGGCTTTTAAATGATTGACACGCAGCATGACAGCAGTAAGACAGTGGCTGATTCGACTATGTCTCCTTAGCGTGTATTCAGCCCCCCTTCACAACGTGAGTGGCAGAGACGTGAAGTGGCTGGACCGTAGCGTGCCCCGGGGGGGTGGGCGAGTGAAGCGAGTATTCTGGAACCAAAATCTACATTTATTCAAATACAGTCATGTCATCATCTTCTGGAACATCATCATAACTCTCCAAACCCCGAATTCCATTACGAATTTCTTGCGACTCCATTTCCTTTAGAACAATTGGCCCCAATCTGTCATGTCTAGCAATAGAGCTTTCCTTAAATGAGCACCTCTTGTCCATGTAGCCTGCTCGTAGTGCATTCGGATATCCAACTTCTTCTCTTTGCAGAAAGCAGTAAAATTTTTGCCCTGGGACTCCTCCACAATGCCTTTCTTGTACTCGAAAGAATAGCTCTTTCTTTTTGCACTCATCTTGTCGGGGGGTCAAAATACTGGTATTAATTCCGGTTCATCTGTGTACATACGATAGCGGTAGGCGTTTATCGCTCATCCAAAGTCACCTGTGTGGGATCGTAACTAGGGATTATTTTCAGAGCAGGGCTTATATTACGAGCATCCTAAAAAATCATGCTAGGGCTTATTTTAGGGGTAGGTCTTATTTTCGGGGAAACACGGTAGAGTATCCTGAAATCAATGTAGAGCTCCCAGGACAAACTGATTGGTCCAAGTCTGCACTAGTTTGGCCAAACCGATTCATTGTATCGTGCTTTGTACAAACTGGTTTGGCCTAGTCTAAACTAGTCTGTCCTAAAATCGGGTTTGGTGTGTAACATACTGTATACACTATATGCACATGGTTATGTAATTCCTGCTTGAACTAAATATCATATTTAATAATCATCAATATCACAGAAAATGAATCTATTACCAATACTTAAAGATGCAATTATATATACAGTATATAAGCTTTTAATTAAGACTAAAATCAAGGTTCTAGCCCTAGTAGTTTGCAAGTAATAACGTGACAGATGGACAGGCTTTAGCATTTTATATTGTACATTATCAGATTATTATACAGATTATTATATACTGATTTGTGTATCATGTGACTTTATCATCAAGGTGGCCTTGATATAAAAGATGGCTGGGCAAAGCAGCACGTGTCCAAATTTTGAAATAAAGGAAAAACTCTAAAAATCAAAGCCAACAATTGCCTTATTATTTGTTTACAGTTTTGAACTTAGCCTTTGGTCTGATTTCTGATTTCAGACTCAGATTTTGGCTTTGGTGTTTTTGCATATCATTTTCTAGTGCAACAGTCTTGGCTTCTCTTGTCTCATTCCAAAAATATAGTTGGCATTTCTGTGGCTTACATTCCACCAACTAAAAATGAATTATTAATTATAAATTGGCCCTGTTAAGAGTGAGTGTGGGCCAATATGGACCATTCAAGATTTGTCACAGACTTGTGGCCAAGATTTCTGATGACTTTGTTTTATAGATGAAAATGAAAATATGACTTTATCACTCCTCTTTACTGGCTGTCATGAATACAAGGAATAATGCACAGTGGCATTTTAAGGTGAAATGAAAATGAAAATAGAAATAAAGAAATCAGTTCTTAGACAAAGGTTTGCTCAAAACTGTTAGGAAGTAGTTTTGTCAAATATTGACAAAATTATACAATAAGTAGCTTTCATGATTGACTGAAAGGAGAGCAAAAAAAAATCAGCTTAAGAAGTTGGTGTCTGACTAATAAATTATTGAGGTTAAATTTGAGGATTGCTAATCAAGATGTTTTTCAGTACTGTTATGATGACGAATGTTGACAAATGGCTGAGAGTAGGTTGCAGGTTAACAATGTGATGATCTCAAAATGTGAAATCCATCAACATCTTAAATGTTTAACACGACTTACAATGGCATTTACGCTTCAATTAATAATATGGCACTGTTATTTGTCAGTCTTGTGCTTTTATTTAATTGAATGCTGGGATCTCCACATCTGAAAACATTTAGTAAAGCAACTTGAAACCTCCCTGATCTTTTCTGTGTGGCTGCCTGCCAACAAACTTTACCTTGCTTGTTTGACTTTTTACTTTTGGATGGATTACTTTATCTTTGCCAGTTAACTGCCTGTGCTGCAGTTTTTGTTGCTGCAAAGCAGTGAATTCAGTAAAACATTACATTTAGATTAGCCTTCCTAGTCCTGGCTATTGAAATATTGCCAATGTCTACACTGTCAAGGTATAGGCATAAAACCATAAATCTCACCTTGATCCAACTGTTCCCCTATTCCATTTGTTTCATTTGGGGCAGCAGGGACTACAAATCTCAGTGTTCAGAATGCTCAAACTACAATATGGCAGCATACCTGCAGAGACTTGTAAAGTGTTATAAATGTAGCACATTAGTAAAAGTAAGACTGATAAATAATAAAAAACAAAACTTCTAATAACCACTTTTTAAAGCCGGTAAACATTTAGCTCTCTTCCACTAACATTGTCGAAATCTACTTTGCCGAGATAATTATCAGCACTTTTTTATGAGGCCCTATTAAAATAAAAATTCTAATATCAAAATGAATAACAGCATTACTACTTTTACGCACATCTGAATGTCATATGGAAATGTACCCGTTCATATGGGTGCTTCCATGACAATCCGTGTCATGGGGCCATTTTTAAAATGGCGAGTGTAGATTGGAATACAGTAAACAGGTGTAAACACGGACTGACGCAGTACGACAAACTGGGAGAACAGGCTGGTAATGAAGCACATGCAATTAAGATCAGCAATGAGGTTCCTCATTAGTTGTATCAAGTGTTAATTGTTGTGGTTAAAACTGAGCATAGGGGGCGAAACGAGGAGATAGCCCAGGAGATGAGTTTTGCTACGCTTAAGGCCAGACCAGTTTTGGAGGCAGTATGCAGTTTCCTTTGGCTGGATGAAGCACCAAACCTGCAGACATAGAGGCAAAAGAGACAGGAGAACCAGATCATACTCTGCGGGTACCGACGGGAGGTGGCAGAGATGGTTCACTGAAGACTGGCCGGGGTTAACAGTTAAGGGAAAATGGCGTCAGGGCTGCTGATTCAGAGCAGTGGAGATGTGTGTAATTTGCTGTTTAAGCAACTGCAGTCGGTATGGCAATACAAGGATGCTGTTAGCTGGTTGGATGAATCATCACTTGCTTTGTTATCAAGAACATGGTGAATTTATGGGTTGAGTGCAAGTGTATACTTCTTTTAAGGCTGGAGTTACAGGAGGAACATTTTTATAGATAGTGCCGGACGGATCTTAACTGTTTATGAAACTCTTGGTTTTACCACAGTGTGTTTTATGAATTTTTATTTATTAAGCATGGATTTTTGACACTTTTTGATTGCAACAAATACACACATGCACTCTGAACAATTTAAAGCCTTGTTGTTGGGTCTTCCTTGCTGCTGGTCCTTCCTTGGTTACAAACTACTAGGAGGTCAAGAGGACAGTTTGGTATGGAGATGCGCCCCAGACATTTTACTTCATATGTTTGTCAAAGATTATGCTGGGTTATAATAAGGACTCCTTTGCAGAACTTCAGAACTCCTTGTGACATGGCTATTTTGGATTGACTGCAGTCATCCCTTTGGACCTCCAGAATGTGCTGTAGTCAATATGTCACTACAGTCAGCTCCACTTACCTGCAATTTGATTAGCTGCAATCTCCACCTAGCTGCAATGCAGGTTTTGGGCCCGTTTTTTTCACTATACACTCCATTACTAACTGCATTTGGTTAGCTGCAATTCACTTATCTGCAATTTCCGGTTTGCTGCAATGCCTTTAAAATTCCCGTTTCATGATTTTCAGGTCAGTCGGCTTCGGATAACTGCAATGGCCGTGCGAGTCCGTTTTCCGCTTACTAGTCTACTCCATTTAAGTGCAAGACCTCTGGACAAGATCGCCATGTGCTCTTAAGCGGAATCGACTGCACTTGACTTCATGCAAATAGTCATGTGCAGCTAAGCGGAGTGTGCGCTCAACCGACATGCACGCAAGTGGAGTCGACTTTAATTGATACACTGTACAGAGAGAGACGACACCATATAAAGTCGACAGTGCCAGGCATATGCGTGGGTGGTGTCTGTTATTTCAGTAACTTAGAAAGCCGACAGATCTTAAAAGAACATCAACTAATCGACGTAATTTAGTTTTTTGAAAAGTTGCTGGAATATCGTTACATCAGGTCTAGTCTAATATGGCAGCATGTAAGGCTACAAAAACGTTAAAAGTCCTGTAATTAGCGGATAGATTAAAAGTGTTAAAACAAATTGATAGTAAGGAAAGTCAAGTGTATGTTGCCATGCACTTTGGTGTTCATCCAAGTCAAATCTGTCGCATTGTTAAGCAACGACAGCAGGTGATTGATGACTGGCAAAAAAAACGTTAATCCTGACCGAAAAAGAAAACGGCAGGAAAATCTGAAGATGTTGAAGTCGCTTTGTTGCATTGGTTCAGCCAAGCTAGAAGCAGACAGCTGCCCGTTAGCGGACCGATGTTGATTGAAAAAGCCAATCAGCTTGCTGTTAGCTTTGGCATAGAGGGATTTAATGCTACAAATGGATGGCTTGAGTGCTGGAAGCAATGAGAAAACATCTAGTTTAAACAGCAACATGGAGAAAAACAGGACGCTGATGAATTTGGTGCCAAAAAAAAAAAAATTGGTGCTGACGAAACTGGGCTTTATTGGTGTGCCATACCCAAGGGAACATTAACATTTAAACACCATGAAGCTGCTGGGATTAAAGTGCCAAAAGACAGACTGACGCTGCTATTGGCTTGTAACATGGATGGATCAGAGAGGAGGCCGCTACTGGTAATAGGGAAAAGCAAAGCGCCAAGGTGCATCAAAAACGTCAAGAAGCTTCCAGTGGCATACGAGGCAAATCGCAACGCCTGGATGACCAGTGAAGTTTGGCTGCAGTGGCTGAAGAAGCTGGACAATTCAATGAAGTCCAAAAGATGACAAATTGTTTTGCTGTGTGACAACCGTGCAGCACATAGTGATGATATCAGACTGACAAACATCAAGCTCGTTTTTATGCCGCCCAACACAACAAGCTTAATTCAGCCCATGGACCAAGGCATAATAGCAAATTTTAAGCGAAATTACCGATCCCTCATGCATCGCCGTCTGATGGCTATCATGGATCAAGGTAACAATGAGATCAATTGAGCCGGCCCGTAAGCTAACGCTACTTGATAGTTTGTACATGTAGAAGGATACATGGAGTCGTGTCAGTACGTCAACAATCGTTAACTGCTACAGACGGGCAAGCTTCGTGAAAGCTGTGGAGGGAGATAGCACTATCCCAGTTCCGGGTGCCTCAGCAGCAGTTGTGGACGATAGCAGCAGCGTGGGGCTACAGCTGCCTGATGGAATGTCAACTAATGACTTCGATCGTTTCGTTGAAATCGACAGTAATGCTCCAACAAGTGCAGATAAAACAGACAAAGAGATATGCGAAAGCCTGAAGGCATCTACTCCAGCCGCTAAATCAACTAGAAGAGAAGGAGAGACTGGAAGCGGCCGATGTCGATGACACTCAGACTGCACCTGCCATGGCACTGATGTTCACTAATGCAGTGAAGAACTTGGATTTTATACGAGCCTACCTAGAGTCAACTGGCTGTGATTCGCACGAAACGTTTTATGCACTGTCCAGCCAAATTTATGACTGTCATCCGAACCAGGCACAGACAACAATAACAGATTATTTTCGTCGCGTGTGAACTAACATTGAGTAAACGACGACATTGCTTAATTGAAAATTAGCAGCTGTAGAACGGCAAGGCTGTATGTATATTACATGCACTTTAATCTAATTTGACTACATTAGACGATTAAACTATATTTGAGGCTGGTTAGTAACAATACGTTGTGTTTATTCCTTACTTCAAGGCACCGCAGTTAGGCACGTCCTTTATAAATCGGCGACCACAGTGACATACATACATGCATAAAGTGCTTACCTAGCATGAAGCACATGGCTCACAGTCTATTATAAGCTAACTCCTCTTTTCTGCAATCTCCATTTACCTGCAATTGGGCCTTCAGCCCCCAAAAATTGCAGCTAAACGGAGTGCACTTACTGTTTATACTGTAGCTCATTCACTTCATCACAAATGCTGGAACTGACAGTAGCTACTTTTATAATCAGATGCATGTTTCTTATCCAACAGCAAATGCTTAGATATGCAGGGTGGCATGAAGAAAATTTGCATCAGAATGTGACAGGTTTCCATGAATTTTTATTTCCTTGTCTGATTGTATTTGCTGGTGAATTTGAATTTGACAACAATGGCAGAAGCGCCCCATTACCAGAAAAAACAGACAGTTATATAGTGCTTACTTAACAGTCACTGAATGACTATATTCTTGAGCAGTAATAATAGAATATCACTCATAAAATACTGTTGGGTCACAGGTGTTTACCTATTAATGAGAACTTTATTAATATTGTTTAACTGAACAACTTCAAAATTCATTTTATTGAAATTATTCATTTTTTTAATTATCCACTTTCTCATAGTGACAGTGAATTGATCATGTAAAGTACAACCTTAGTACAGCTATGCAGCTTGTGTTCAGCTATTAGGGTGCTTTTAAAGACATTTTCTCATTAGCAATTAAGGGAACATTGCCATATTGTTTGGTTTCAAGGTCAAATATTCCTTATAAAATGCTTTGTTTGGGTGCATTGTATTAATTTCTCTACATGTTTAGACCCATTGTATCCAGTGCAGGGCTATGGAAGGTCAGGGATTGTCTTGTTAGGATATGGTGGGAGGCAGGTGACCGCTCTCAATGAGATGTCAGTCCATTTCAAGGCACACACATGTACACACCTGCACGCATTGAAACAGGGTCAATTTTCAGTATCTATCTATCATCAATTTATCTACTTAACATATCATCTGGATGTGGAAGGGGTCTCAAAAAAAAACCAACATTAGAACATTAAAAAATTGTGATGAGAACAGGCCACTGAGCCCAACAAGCTTGTCCATCCTATTCACCTGGATCGTTCAAGATCTGAAGGTCCCTAAAGTCCTACTCTCCACCACACTACTTTGTAATTTATTCCATGGTTCTTTGTGTGAAGAAAACATTTCCAACATTTATACGAAGTATGCCTTTTTTCCAACCTTGTCCCTGGTGTTCTTGTTGCAGAATTTATTTTAAAGTAACAGCTGGGATTCACTATACTAATTCTTTCCATATTTTAAACACTTCAGTCATGCCACCTGTTAATCTCCATTTGCCTAAACTGAAAAGGTTCAACTCCTTCAATCTCTTCTTGTAACTCCTATTCTGCAGTGCTGGAATCAGCCTAGCCACTCTTCTTTGGTCTTTCTCTATCACTGCTATGTCTTTTTTGTAATATGGAGACGAAAACTGAACACAGTAGGCGAGGACCTCACTAGCACATTATATAACTTAACCACTTAACCATATGTGCTCCACATATTGTGATTTATAGCCTAACATCCTATTAGCTTTCTTGATTGTGTCTGTACACTGTGTGGATATAGATAGTGATGAGTCCACTAGGACTCCTAGTTCCTTTCCACCAGGTGTACTTGCAAGTTTCTGACTTCCAACCGTATATTCAAAACTAATATTTTTACATTGTGACTGAGATAGAGACCCATAGCAACAAAAGGAAAGCTAGGGCACCCCTTTTAAAATATCCATAAAATGAAAGCAAAGTAGTGCACCTGGCATAACTGAAAACTTGTCAATTATAGATTCTTGCGATCCAGTAGAGGCTTCATTGGGAACTCCGTCCTTGTCGAACCCTATAAAAAAAAAAAAAAATCATAACAGCAAATTCGGATTCCTTTCCTCTTAAACAGCTGCTTACATAGCAGAGCCAGTCAATCCATTATGTGACATAGGCGGCCACCTAGGGTGCCGTCATCTGAGGAGCGGCATTTACGAATGTTAATGGGCGTGCGCTCCACACACTGAGAGGGACCAACATCGTTGAATTTTGATGATACTGAGTGGGTGTGGTTACCCACTGGGCTCTATTTATGAAAGTAAAAGTGCACACAATCCATACACCAAGTGGTGCACACTCCTTAAAATCTGCAGCATATGCACAAATAGTTTAGCACTCGGTACACCAAGGAGGACAACAGGTCATCAAAGTTAAAAATACTGACTACCCACTATGGACAATAAGGAGAGACAACCATCCGCCATTCATAATTGCTGCCCCTCTGATGATGGCGCCCTTGGTGACCACATATGTCTCCAAATGGATTGACTGGCTCTGTTGTATTTGCAGCTGTTTAAGAGTAAAAGAATTAATTAAGGTTTATAAATCTTGAAAAGGGACAGAACCAAAAGTAAGTCGCAATAATTAGCTCTTATTCGTGAAATCAACTAAAATAAAACCTGTAGCCACTGCTGTCCTCTACGAGCTGAGTGCGATACTCCTAGGGCTCCACATGAATCACAGCCCTTAATTTCTTCTTTTTTTCTCAAACAGCAATCAATTAACAAATGAGATGCAAATAACAAATAGACCATCAGCCAACCAGCTAACTCTCCACCAGTCATAATTAAAAGTAGTGGGTTCAGAAAGTATTCAAGCACCTTCACTTGCTGTACACTTTATTGTGTTGTAGATTTAATTTAAAACTGATACATTTGCCATTCTTAGCCATCAATCCACACTCAATAATCTGTAGTAACTAAGTGAAAACATGGGCTTTCCTGGTGGTCTCCCCACTGTCTTTTTTCTCAATGTTCAGAAGCCTGCTCCATTAGTAGACAATGACACTATGCTGTCACCTAAGAGAAGGACAACCACTTCTTCAGGAAAATGAGAACTTTCACAGTGTTTTTTCATCATTTCTTTTGCATGCATCTTAGATATTGTTGGTGTCCAAATTTGTGCTTATGTATACCTTTAGTCATAATTAGTAATTCATGATATCATGTTTACTTCATATTACTTTTCACAACTTAATTTCATCCCACAGAAGGATCAAAATTTCACCTTACAATGAAAGCATTTTTGATTTAATTAACAATTGACTTACGATCCTCTCTTGTATTCAGCTTTGGATTTAAAAATAACTTGAATGTTATGTAAAGCTGTCCATTAATCATTATGATTCATTATTTTTGGGAAACACAACCCTGTTTGAACATCTGATGCAAAAAAAACTGAAGTACTAAGAAATGCTGATTTGCTCCTCTCCACAAAACATCTGAATGAGTTACTTCACAAAATGAAAGTCCATAATTTTAAAAATGTGTCATCCAGCCAAAACTCAACCAAGATATGAAATTGTTTTGACAGCTTACACTGGCTTCTAATCAATAAATTGGTCAGAATAAAAACTGTGGCCGTCTAGGAATGGAGTTTGACACCACAGAGTTAAGTGATTAATAGTGTGGAAATTAAAAAAATATATTGTGGGTGCAATCCTGCCTGGTATGCGATATCATCTTGGAGGTTTTAGACACCTACTGTTCATAGTTATAATAATGATGGAGTAATGGAAACAAAGATTTCTTTTCTTTTAAATAAATGGGCACACAGTTGAAAGGTGACTGAAATATTATACCATCACAAGGGAAGCCCCCAATTCCATCTGAGATGTGAAATGCTTACTTTATGAGTGCCCTGGAAATAACAGTTTTTAAATGAAGGCTACTTACCATCTTGTCCATTTAGCAGCTCCCCTACATCCTCTACTACTCCATTCTTGAAACTGACAGTGGCCAGTTATAAATTCTTAATGGCCAGTTATAACTTATAGTTCATTCTGTCCCCTAAAACAACCTTCCTGTCACATGAAATGACTTTGACATTGTGAGTGGTAATGGACGGTATCACTAAAAAAATATGGCTGCATCCATGAAACAAAGCCCAAAGTTGCAACACCCACAAAAAAAGTTCATCCACAAAATGTCACAAAAGTAATGACATAACGTAACAGTAAGAAATACAGATTTAAATAGTCCATTATGGTTGTAAATGGTTCTAAATAGTAAAAATACTTAGATCCATTAAACTGACATAGATTGACGTAATTGTGACTCCCTTTGTGCTGGAATTAACCAATAAGAAACAGAGAATCATGGGGAGAAAATGGCTGTTTTCCAGTTGGCCTCTGCTTCTTACAGTCAGTTTTGACATGGAGACAGAAAAAAAGTAAAACTAAAAATGAATATTCAGGGAGGACTTACAGAAAGGTGGTCCATGCAAGAGAGTTTCACACACTGGTGTGACGAAGGCGGGATGAGGGCAACCTTCACTTTTCCATACAGATCGACTCATATTCAGAACTAACCCTAACCCTAACCCTATACATTCACTGAACATCTGTCTGCTCTTTACTGAATACTCAGCCTAATATTTTGTGTTGTAAGCGGCTCCTCATCTTTAAAAGTACTACTGTGCACCAATTAAAAAATTTATTTCCACCTTAAAATCAAATATTATTCTCATATGATTCAGTTCTGCAGGCTTGATTAATAAGATTCCACAAGTGCAATATGTACAGATGTCAATAAAAGAGTACAGAGATCTTTGCTTGAGCTGTTCTTTACCAAATAGGATGAGGTCATTTGGAGTCAGAGTGGGTACAGAGAGTACCAATCCCCAAACATGTAATGGTTGTCACGTCTCTTTGTACCTTTCATTGTTTTAGTAAATAGTTAATAGTCTGATTATGTAATGGAAGCCTTAAGAGTCCAAATAGGTAATGGAAGCCTGTGGACTGCCTTGACAAGAGCACCTGTCTTTGAGAGCCAATAGGAACTAAAAGTGGGAGGGTCCGGCCATGCTTTAAAGGGTTAAAAAACAGTTTAAAGAGTTAAAAGAAAAGGATGTCACTAGAGAGAAGGTTGATGAAGTCGCTTGAATTTGGCAAACCTACACCACCTACAGAAAGCCATCAGGTGAACCCGGGTTCATTTCTACAAAAGGCCATAGAGGATTGGCCTGGTGGGCTTGAGACAATAAGTAATAATTTCCTGGGACTTGAGGTATGGCTCTGTGAATCCCTTGCACTAAGCAACATTCATGCACAAAACATTGTTATATTTAAACAATATTTTTTACTTAGGGTAAATTCACTGTTATAATTGTTATTAATGTATTGTTTTTTCTGTTAAGTGAGTTGTATTGTAAGGTGTGTGGGGGATGTGCTGTAGTGGGGGATTTTGTAAATACGGTAGTTGATTATATTGTTGTGTGCATTTTCAGTATTTATAACAATGTTCTATCTGTTGGTGTCTTCTGTACTTGTTGTTGTAGCTAGTAGGAAAGTAGCGTTGGTCACTCATGTTTCCGTATTTATTTATTTTTATTTATTTTTTCTGCTGCTGTGGGAATTGGTTGGGCATATTGTATTCCTGCCTGGTCAGAGTTGAGGAGTGGAATAAACTAAGCTGCAAAACCAGTTGTATCAGGTTTGCTGTCAATGATTGGTGCTGACATTTTTATATAATAATGGGGTCCTATGAAATGCTGTACAGTTCTGTCTTCTCAGCTAATAACAGGACACTATAATTACATTGAAAACAAAATAATAAAAGAAATACAAAATTGATGCACATGTGCACAATATGCAAACACGAGAAGAAGACAACACAAAGTGACAGCACAAAATGCAGTTATTAATTCCAAATATTTGATTCTGACCCAATGAAATCTTAATCCATAACCTGGTGCAGCCCTGTAAATAGTAATATGTTGCTCCACAGAATGAAAACAATATTTATCTTATACAGGTAGTCCCCAAGTTACGGACATCTGACATACGACTTACGAACAGGGCCACAGCTGCTCCTTCATCTGTCTGGGGGATGCGACGCAGGCTCCTCAGTATTTCCTCTAGGGGTCGCTAGCTCCTAAGTTCTTTTGTAATCGCGGCATTTTAAGTAACCCGAAACTATACAGATATAATATTAAAAGGCGATGCCTCTCCCATAGTGATATTTCGGTAAGAAATCACATAAGATAAAATAACTTAGCTTGCTTTAATGACGATTTACGTGGCATTACAGACAAGGAAGCCAAATTGCAAGACAATTACCAATGTGGAATCTCGATGTATGCAGTCCGCCATTTTTCGTTGCTGTGATGAGGATTTTCAGGACGGATGACGATAACTCCTATCCGTCCGTCGGCTTCGAAGTGTTTGGCTGCTGTCCAAGTCTTTTATACTGTTTTCTCCCCATGCAGGCCCCCACTTAAGTAAATCATGCCATTCCAAACAAGGCAAGGAGAGGATTCAGTTTCATCCCTAACATACAGAAATAGTACAATGCCCATTTTCATAGTTGTCCCTTTCTCTCTTCAAATGCTTGCCTAGCAGTTCTAAATGCTGAGAGCACCTGTGTGCTAACTTTGGCCTGTACATGTGAGTGGATTTGTAAAATATTTTTTGTACAGTGCACAGTGACATTAAACTTATATTCTGATTACACTCAGTAACTGCCTGTCATCTTCAGCCTGGGGACGCTGCAAGCAGTGGCTGGAGGGGGTGATTTCGCTGCTCGCACTGTGTAGTGTTCCTCAGCAGCTCCAGTTGATGAATGGGGCGGTGGGGGCCACACCCCATTCATTCTCAGTGGGCGGCTGGGTGCACGGCAAGTGGTCATGCGGGGTCCATAATCGCCGGACCACAACTACCGCTCGTGTGCAGGACGCAGGCTTGATGGGGCAGTTCACTGCCCGCCCACCATGGTGCCACAGCTGCTGCTCCTGACTAGACGGAGGCTGGATAGGGCAGCAGGGTTGTTTCACTGCCGACCCACCACACAGCCTTGCAGTGTCCCTCGAATGGCTGCCTCATTTGTTCTCGGTGGGCAGCTGGTGATACTGCAAGCGGTGACCCAGTTGTGGCTGAACGGAGGCCACTGAGGGTGAATGGGGTGGCGGGGGGGTAGCATTGTAGTGTGCCTCGGCTGGCTGCCTGTTGAATGGAGCAGTGGTGGGCGATTCACTACACACCTTTGGTCACACCCTGTTCATTCTCGGTGGGTAGATGCTGTAGGCAGCATACTGTATGCAAGTGGAGGTGACTGTGTGGTGGGCGAATGGTGAATTGCTCCTCGCTGCCCCATTCATTCTCAATAGCAAGCCTGCTTGTACTGTTATGTACATAGCAGGAAGTTGTCTCTCGTTCAATACACCAGACGTGCTGACGAGGGGTGCCTTCCTGCTGTGAGAGCATGTGCAGTGCTATGCAGAAGAGCTCATCTTAACCTTTTGTCTTCACCCTTCAAGAATGTCTCTGAAACACAAATCTGATGTAAGTGCTGGTGATACAGTAAAGAAGAGAAAAACCATCACCATGGAAAATAAAGTAGAAATAATAAAATGGTCAGAGATTGGCGAAACTCCATCATTCATTGGCAGAGCACTTGGTTACAGTCGGTCAACAACAGCATTTATTAAAATAACGTACCTGTTTCGACTTACATACAAATTCAACTTAAGTATAAACTACAGTCCCTATCTCGTACCTAACCCAGGGACTGCCTTTACTGCATCTTCCAAAGCCTATCTGTGTCCCTCTACTTCAGGATATTCCTTTTTAGCTTATTTCCAGCAATGAGTTAATTAATCCCATACTTCTGTAAAGTGCAGCATAGTACACTGTTCAAAAAAATTAAGGGAACACTTAAATCACACATCGGATCTTGATGAACGAAATGTTGATGTGGAAAATGTTTACTATATAATACTGTGTAATTCGTTGAGATCAAAATGGTCAATGGAAATCAAAATCATCAACCCACTGAGGGCTGGATTCAACATCACACCAAAAATCAAATTCAAAAATTGAAATCTCAGGCTAATCCAACTTGTGTGAGTTTCATCACAGCAACTCATAATGTGACCCAGTATTGTGTATGGCCCCGAAGTGCTCGTATACAACATCTGGGCCTGCTCTTAATGAAATGGCAGATGGTGTCCTCCTGGACCTGGATCAGGGCATCAGTAATCTCCTGGACAGTCTGTGCCGCTACTTGGCAGCATCGGACACACTGATACATAATGTTCTCAGTTGGATTCAGGTCTGTGCAGGCCAGTCAATGGTATCAGTGCCTTTGTCATCCAGGAACTGCCTACACACTCTGGCCCCATGAGCCCAGACATTGACCTGCACCAGGAGGATAGAGCCCTCTGTACCAGAGTAAGGTCTGATGATCGCTTTTAAGATTTCATCCCAGTACCTAACTCCAGCCAGGGTACCATTGCTTGGTACATGGAGGTCTGTGTGACCTTCCAAGGCTGCCAATCCAGTCTTGCTCAATGATGTTGCAGGCTGCATAACATTCACCACTGCATCTTCAGAGTCTTTCACGTCTGTCACATACCTGTATACTCAAGGTGAACACACTCTCATCTGTGAAGAGAACGGGGTGCCAATGGCAGAGCTGCCAATTGTGTATTCTCTGGTGAATGCCAATTGAGGGGCACTCTGATGAGCTGTGAGCACAAGTGCTACTAGTGGATGTTGGGCCCTAATGCCACCCTCAAGGAGTCTGTTCTCCAGCTGGAGGTTATTTTGTAGGGCACTGGCATTGCTCCTCCTGTTCTCCTCACACAAAGGAGCAGATATCGATCCTTCTGCTGGGTTGATGACCTTTTACGACCCCGTCCAGTACTCCTCATGTGACAGCCCATCTCCTGGTATCTCCTCCATGCTCTTAAGACTGTGCTGAGAGACAAAGCAAACCATTTTGCAATTAGCATTTATGGATGTGCCATCCTGGAGGAGCTGGACTACCTGTGCAACCTGAATTGGCTACAGGTGCCACCTCATGCTACCCGTAGTGACAAGGACACAAGCAAAACGCAAAACTAAACAAGAATCAGTCAGGAAGAATAAGGAGCGAGCAATTGCCTGTAGGCACCACCTATTCCCTTTTTGGCGGGTGTCTTGCTATTGCCTCACCAGTGCACCTCTTGTCACTTTCATTTCAAAGCTGGTGAAGTTGAGTCACAATCACTTATGTTTCCTAGCTGGACAGATTGATATCCTTGAAGCTTAACTGACTTGGTGTTATACTGTGATGATTAAGTGTTCCCTTAATTTTTTGAGCAGTGAATTTTACAAACCCCATGTTTGTCATACTGGGATGATCAGTATCTTAAGCTTAGTGATTAGATTTTGGTCTGATGTATACCCTGATGTTATATTAATAACAGTATTAATTACAATATCTTAAGTCGTTGTAGTGGCTTATTATTAGAGAGGTTTCCTGACTGCTCCTTTGTTTTCTTCATTGTGGTGTGCTCTTAACAATGTATTTTCTGAAAAATAATTGTAAAATAATGTGTATGGCATTAACTTCATATATGAAATGTTTACACAGTTAGGTTATGAAGCTCAGAGCACAGTTCACACAAATTTTTGTGTTTTTTTTTCTTTTTAATTCTTCCTTTCTTTTTGTGTTATTTTGTTTGCTGGAGCATTCTCACTGTCTCCCAAGACCAAGACTTGTGAGTTAGCATGTGTTAGGTTTACGTAAATAATGTTAGGTTATTTTACCACTATTTCAGCTATTTACTTGATATTATGTGAGTTTATTTGTTCATGAACACAACTACTTTTTGTATTAACTTTCTGGGGCACTGCCATTTTAGAGTTTTGATTCACTATGATGATTTGTGGTTGCTAGGTGTGTGATGCACGTCTCATGTCAACCATAACATCATTACAAGCATGTTATAAAAGATGGGCTATTATATGAACCAGCATCTGAAATTTGAAGCGGTGATAAAATAAGCAGACACATGCTGTGAAAAGAATTGTGATTCCAGCTGGGAAACTATGTTTAATCACCAAGCTGGTGAAGACAAAAATGAAAGTTGGCTATCGTCATGTTCAAAAGAATAACTGTTATAGGAGAGATGTTCCTTCCTTTAGGTGAGCAGCTGTTCAAATGATTTCCTCTTCCAGCAACAGCACTCTTTAATCTTCCTGGCCATAAAGGGAAGAGCCGGAGGTGGACCACAAGCAATGTCAGGTTTCTTCTTTTGTGCTGTGTTCCTCCATCCTATTCATGGAAATTAAGTTTGCCTAAGTGTTTTGCACTCCTTTTCTTCGTCTGGTGTACCCTGAAATTGGTCCTGGTAAAAGGCTTGGCATACCACTGTGTGTGACTATGTATAAAGATAAGACTTTAAAGGAAACAAATCTATAAAAGGAAGATCTGAGGGCATGGTCCACCTCATCTGATTTTTCTTTTCACATGTCAGTGTTTTTTATTATAGGAAACGTTATCAACGAGCACACTCTCTTTTGGTTATCTTCAACCACAAAAGAAGGCCTTCTGTAGTGCCCCTCTCTGTTCAAATTCTGATCAAAAACATCCCTGCCCGAGTTCAAAAACATCCCTGCTCCTGCTCAGTATACTATACAAATTAAGGCAACGTTAATGTGATTATTATTTTTTCTTTCTAACAATATATGCTATATTTTTAAATGCTGTATGTCTGTATTTTATATAAGTTAATAACTCATGTACAGCAAAAATGAAAAAAATAACTTTGAAACCAAAATGAAAATAATTGTTTGCTAGGTAAACATATATCAAATATGGTTATTTTATAAGATTACAACTGATTTACCTTGAAATGGAGTGAGCTAACATTAACTTAAAACAATTTATATTATAATTATAAAGGAATTCCTCCATTAGAATGTTATAGCCTTTGTCCAGTAGTAGTGCTACTTAAATTTCCTGCAACACCCAGCAGCCCTGGTAGTATTTCTCCATTGCGTAGCTTCACTGTGGCTGGGGTTGCTGGGAATTAGACGCTGTCTTTAAAATCAGCCAAAAAGAAGCCAAGGGAATTGGACCAACTGTCTATATTGTAGTTGTTTTTCTAATGTATCACACACTATAGGATTACAGTTTCTTCTGGATGTATGTGCTATCCTGTGCTTGCTTGTCCATGTGATTTTGTCTTGGTTGGATACGTCTTTGTCTCTGTAGCGCTCCCAATCACGCCAGATCTTCACACTACACCTGGAACCTGGTAGAACAAAACTTCCATTGAGAGGGCAGTTCACATGGTTTTTCATTTCACTCATCATCATCTTCACCTGCTGTACTGGACTGTGCTGGATTTTATTGTTAATATTAATTGTTAACTAAGTAGTATCTGTTGTTTCATTCAGTTTCATGTATGTACCTGTAAATACTTATCATTGGTAGAGGATCAGGGAGGGCTTTTGTGTACATGTTTAAAAAGTTTTTTTTTGCCTTCTTTATTTTTTGAATATATACTTTATTATGTTTTTCAAATCTTTATTATTTATCACTTATCAGTGTGTGTGGGTGTGTGCATGCCGGTCAGGATAGGCGTGTTCCAGGGGTCCCCAGGATAAAATAAACAAATTGCCACCATTGGACAGAGTAAGTCTTAATGTCCTCGCAACCGGTACACAGTTTAGTGCTTTTAATGTGTAGTGCTTTTTATCAGTACCTAAGTATTGGAAGTGGAAGATGGGAAATGGAATAAACACAATCCATTGCTGGATAACTAACAGGAAGCAGGTGTATCAGTTGATGCGTCACTTCCAAATCTTTTGAAAACGACTAATTGGCAGACACCGAACTTTAAAGTGTATTTTGCAATATTTTCTGAAACCCTTTCTCATGCTTTTACTTTTTTTCCTTTTGTGTGTGTGAGACTGAGACTGTGTCAGCTCAGTCATTGCAGGATAGTCTCCAGTTCTCTGTAATCCTCTAATGGAAATAGCAGTTACAGAAAAAACTGTAGAGGGAGAAGATAAATTAAATGTGTGATGAAAATGAAACCTGATATCTTCACATTTTGCTTTAAGAGCAACAAGATTTTAATACAAGATGATGCAGTGACAAATGGTTAATAAATAAAACTATACATTATTAATATTGTAAACTCTGGAAAATATTGGATTAGTGGCTCATTACTGTCACGTATACAGAGTATGGTGAAATTCTCAGTTGTGTTTGCTATACAACATACAACTTGTAAATAGGTGTGATTAACCAGCTTAAATCTTCTTCACTCTTGGAATTTGGACTAATTCCTAAACAGTGTTTGAAATCTTGGATCTCTGAAGTATTTAGATATCTCACTGCTGTCTCAGTGTCTGGGCATCATCTGCACGTTTTTATAAACATCCTTGGACGGTTTTGCACAGAGCAGAAACCCAGAATATTACCACTTAAGGCAGGCCCTTTTCATAACAGTTAGAAATTCCAATATACTGATCATATTGCATTCAGTTATCTGGCAGTGTGGTGTGTCTATTCTTAACATGTACTGGGTTCAGCTACATAATAAAAGGTAAAACTTTTCTTTATATTATTTATAGGATCTGGAAGAATATAATATTTACAGAAACACCCTAGACTGTTATACTGTAAACAAGTCTAATGAAATTAAGTTTTTATGGGACAGCCTTCATTTATATTGTAGTTCTTAATTATATTTCTGCAAATTGAAGCTGCATTATATACCTAAGGCATTGTCATGGCAAAATAAACAAAATAATTTGCAGAAAAACACTCAAAGGCAAACATTTTGCATATTTCATCTATATACCATTTCTTGCAACTTTAATATTTTCTGTACAAAACATATTCAACAGTTATTAACCATTTATTAGTCTTCATTTTTTTAAATGTATGGTAAACCGAAGTGTGCATTAAAATGGCCAGAAAGCACATTTTCAGATGTTGAGAGACTATAATTCAGATATATTAGCAACGGGCAGTGCAGAGAAAGGTTGCAGAAGAACCTGTGGGTTGCTCTAAGTCTGCCAGCCACAGCAAAACTCATCTTGGCCACCTTTTAGCTTGCCAGACAATGATTTATTTAACATAGGTCTGTAGCTTACTTTTCAGATTTATTTAAGCTTTAAAGTCAAGGCTTCCAAAAGTGATTTTTAATTCCTCTTCTTAATTCTTCTTAACTCTTAATTCCAGAAATGTCCAATACACTACTGAAACCGTACGCATTTGGTATGTTCTATTGTATTAAGCAAATCTTTATAAAACAATAAGAGCATTCCCAACTTTAAAAAACAATTTAATAAGTAAACCAGTGCAGATGTTTTCAGTTGTATGTCTAGGTTTCTATAAATGATTTAACAAGAGGTTTTCTTTTAATTTTTTTCACTTTAATGAAGGTAATACCTTTGAATGTATGAGATCATCTTCTTTGGTTACCCAATTTGCAGTTTCTAACTTGTACCAGTCAAAAGTAATGTAAGTGTTCAGTTAATGGGGTGGCCTGGCCCACCACAATGGATACACTATATTACTAAAAAAATGTCAAAGGAAAGATATTTTTCTCCATAGTTTTTTTAGGTCACATCTCATGTAAATGTTCTTTATAATAAAACACTAAGGTCTGTGTGTCCAGTCCTTTGCAGCTGATTGGTCAATGAGGCTTTGGTGTGATTGGTCAGTTTGGCTTTGGTGACGTGACGAAAGAAGAAGCAAAAGTGTGAGACACATGGGGAGGAGTAAAGGTGAAGGCTGAGAAATTCACCTTCAAAGATTGAAAGTATAAAGTATATAAAGCAGACAGAAGTTGAGAAAGGTGCCTTGAAAATAATACCTGAGTCTGAGAAGGAATGCACGCGAGAGAGGGAGAGCAGATGAAGAGAGGTTCAGACACATGTGAAAGAACATGTAGGGCAAGAGATAGCAAATATTTTTTCAATAGTTCTATTACCTTTCTTTGACAGGTACCGTGGCTAGTATATATAAATAACTAATGCATCCCACCCTAAGTAACTCTCTTTTGTATGTTGTTTATCTTTAAAACATCAGAGAACCATTCTCTGTCATTTTAATTTTGGAGTAGCTGTTTCAAATTCAGCTTTAGAGAGATTATTTCAAATTGCAGATTCAATTTTGTATATGGTATTTCCCTCTTTTACATGTTTGAAAGCCTCTAATGATGGCAAACAGATCCTCAGTACTTAACATAAACATCACGGCAATCTGAACAAATCTCCGTCACCCACCACACACATCATATTTAATAAAAAAAATGTTTCTTCAATGAATTAAATAAAAAATGTAAAACTTTCTAACATACAATGCAGTTAGTCCAATTCCCAAATGCTTCCAAATGTTACACCATGCATACATTTTTTTAACTTGGTATTTGAAGGTAAGCTCCATACTTCAAAGTATAGAGAAAGCCCTGTGTTTTCATGAAATGTAGATTTCCAAAGGAGATTTTCCTTTTGCTAACAACTAATCGGGTCATGCAGTACCACTAAGTGACTTTGCCACCTTCTTTCAAATCCTCCAAAGCTCATTTCCAGGTACAGGATTCAATTCCTACTCTATAAGGGTGGTCTCTGCATCATTAAAATGGAAATGCCTGCCATGAGCACTTTTTTTTTCTTTCGCATGGCTTAGCAGATCACTTAAACTCCAAGATAAACAGAAACACCTCAGAGATGCAAACTCAGGCCTGTTAAAGACATTCTGTCCTCCTAAATTCCACAGAGTCCCCAAAGTGAAATACAGATGGAAAACCTGGAATCATTCCAACAGGATTTTCCAAGTCCCCTTTGGGAAATGCAGATACATTCCATATGGCAATATGACAGGGACTGTGAGGTCAAGAGTAATTGGTTTAATTTTTTGAGGATTCCAATAGTAATATAAGGAGCAGTACAAAATGAACACTATATTGGAAATGATCTGGACAAATAAGTTTTGTCAGACAGTGATGTTTTAGCTTTTGAATTGCAGAAATGTGTTATGGTAACTTTATAATCTGGATATTAAAATATTTCAATGCTGTTCTCCATTTATAATGTGCTCAAACACACACATGCTTATATATTGAAGAGGTTGGTCCCTAAAAGAGTTGTGTAGGAAAGAAATCCACACTAGTGACAAGTGACATTTTTCACATGAAAATTCTTGTGGAGCCACCAGACTTTTGCTATATGCATACAGACTTCTCTAACATTAACATTAACTTGCTTAAGTAATAATGTACTGTATGCCCTAATTTTTGATAATGACCAGTGAAACATGCAAGTTTACACACCTTTCACTTGACAAAAAAATTAATCAAACCATTGGATGCTGGTTCCTGGTCTGTACAAATTTGTATCAGATCATTTTGATACCTTCTGACATCGTCATCATTTGACAGAATACAGCAATATAAAGTGAGAGCCTCATAGCCACCTGCTGCTCAGGAAAGTCTGTTGGTGATAAACTACATAAATTGAAACAATAACACCTCAAGTTTAGAATCAAATGGCTTTGAGGTGGTAAAGGATGAGTCACATTAACATGGAAAGAACACATCGACTTCACACACTGCACCACACAAACTGAACACCACATGTCCAATAGCGGCACTAACTACAATGCAGCAAGGCATTTGTTGGTCAATGCAAAGCCTTCAAAACAAATGAGAAAATTAACTTCTACATATGTACTTGTTCTTCCCTTGCATTATTTGAAACAGAAGCTTCATACTGCTGGTTTCTTTCCTGCAAAGTGGAAGGAACGCTTGTCTTTTCAAATTTAGCAGTGGATGAAAATCAAGATGCAGCGTAATGACTTGAGAACAATGTAACCCTTAGATGTACTTTCTTGCTTCTTTGTTAAATTATTGTGGCTACTGTGGCATGTGCGGCATAGAATTATCTGGGAAAAGATAAAACTGGAAGTGCCAATGGGCAATTAAAAAAAATACTGGGGGTCCTCTTTTTAATACAGGTGATGACCTTCAAGTCCTGTCAATAAACACAAAAGTTTAGGTTGTACATGCGCATTACTTCCTGAGTATAGAGAACACTGCAGGGCCAATTGTTCCAGCCTCTCAGCCAGAAACAGTCATACTACCCCCCAGCATGAGGACATTTTCATGTATTACATGAAGCAACATATTTCTAGATAAGCAATTACTTTAAGAATATGGCAGAAGACTAGAAAAAATGCCATACAAAAGTTGAGATTATCTATACTAATTAATAAAAGGCAAAGCCCTCACTGACTCACTGACTGACTGACTGACTGACTGACTCATCACTAATTCTCCAACTTCCCGTGTAGGTGGAAGGCTGAAATTTGGCAGGCTCATTCCTTACAGCTTACTTACAAAAGTTAAGCAGGTTTCATTTCGAAATTCTACGTGTAATGATCATAACTGGAACCTGTTTTTTGTCCATATACTCTAATGGAGGAGGCGGAGTCACGTATCGCGTCATCACACCTCCTACGTAATCACTTGAACTAAAAACAAGGAAGAGATTTACAGCACGAGTCAAACGCGGGAACGAAGGTAAATGACGTTAATTTTTGAGTGTCTTTTAATACTGTGTAAGCATACATATTAAAACATGTGCAATTAAATGTGTGCATTTACGGGGTGATTTCTCAGGCTTATAAGCTCGCCTTTTATTAAAAAGGTAAATGCTAACTGTTTTCATTCTGAAGGGCACAAACCACGTTGGATTTTGTAATGATAGTTGATTAGTAAGGTCTATTAAGGGATACTTACAGAATTATTAGTAATGCGTGTGAATGCCGATGCAAGTAGGAGAGTGGGCGTGAACTAAAGAACGATTAGTAACTTGTACAGTAAATGTCTCTAAAGTCTGTCTATTAAAAAGTTATTATATCTTTCAATCCTGTGTATTGATTAAACTACGAACCTAACAAGATCACTACATGGTGTCAGAAGTGACGGATTGGAAGAGGAATGTGAAGAAGAGGTTCAGCTTTTGAACGAGTCGCGTGTCTGTGAGTAACCTGAAAACGTGATCAGAAAGCGCTAAGACGTTCTAGCAAAAGAGAAAAAAAAATATGTTAGGATCACAGCCCCCACCAAATCTTCAGTTAAAGGGAAATGTAGCTGAAAATTGGAAAAGATTTAAACAGAGATTCGAGTTGTATCTTGCTGCGATTGAAGCAGATAGGAAAAGTGAAAAAATGAAAGCGTCTATGCTTCTACATGTAATTGGTGAAGAGGCGCTAGAGGTGTATAACAATTTTCAGTTTGAAGAAGATGGAGACAATATGAAATTGAACAAAATAGTTGAAAAATTCGAAACGTATTGCAACCCAAAGCGCAATGTGATGTTTGAGCGGCACAAGTTTTTTTACATGTTTCCAGAAAAGCGGAGAAACAATAGACCAGTATGTGACGGAATTGCGTAATAGGAGCTGTTCTAAGAAGAAACCGTCAAGACATCAAAGGACCAATAACCTCTAATCAGAACACTAACACCAGCGAAACAAATATTAACGAGAAAACAAGTATAAATCAGGAAAGAACATCTCAACTGCAAACACAATTAACCAGAATATCAAAATGTCAAGTAAAACCACCAGAACGACTCATTGAGACATGTTGAGGATTAAAGGAACATTTTCAATTAAGAAATGCTGAATTCCTTTAACAGTTGTGCTTTTTATACAGTACATAGTTTGAATGCTGGATGTATGCCTGAAATGTTCTGGATAGTTCAGTTGTTTGAAGTGATCAAGAATTAAACGTGTACATTTACGGAGTGATTTCTCAGGCTTAAAAGCTCGCTTTTTATTAAAAAAGTAAATGCTAACTGTTTTCATTCTGAAGGGCACAAACCACGTTAGATTTCAGCCTTTAAACGCGCAAAAATGTCGGTACACCAGATAAATAAGCGCAACATATTACCAGTTGTATTGTATGCTTACAATACATATAGAAATGTGTTAATCGTTAACTAATAGTATGGGATGGTGTTTTTCGACTCGCGCCTTGATTTAAACGATTGCATGTCTTGGTGGGTTTGCATAGCTTATTGTCAATATCTTTACACCTGTTTTTAAGACTTATTGACTGAAACAGGCTTTCATGAAAAAACTTAGGGCTTTGCTACAAGATACACCCTCCACAAGTTAAGAAAGTAAAAATAAAAGGTATATATTTCTGTTTTATTTAAACCTTTTAAGTTCGTATGCATAGCCCCATTTGGTTGTTTAAGTTTTTTTTTTTTCTTCAGTAATATTTAATCTCCTTAAAGAAAAACAACATATGCATTTTACTTTTTTTGTATCTCTTTAGTAATACTTTAGTGTAAAATGATAACGAGTATTTAAACCTTTTATGTTACTTTATAAAGTTATTTTACACAATGTTGAAAAATTAATAAGAAAGCTACATATTTTGGCAGCTGCTGCTTTAATTTTCATCCATCCATCCATCCATTGTCTCCCGCTTATCCGAGGTCGGGTCACGGGGGCAGCAGCTTGAGCAGAGATGCCCAGACTTCCCTCTCCCCGGCCACTTCTTCTAGCTCTTCCGGGAGAAATGAAAAAAGCTCTCCAAGAGAAAACCTCAATGAAGAAGAAACAGTTTGCACTATCTAAAAACGAGAAACCCTCATTTATAAAGGTTTGCTGCAGATGACTTAACTGAAAATAAATGAATAGTTCCTATGTGTATAATACATATGTATCTATTTGACTTATGCCTTTATCCCAGCAACTTGCAACATCTGAGGTACAATTTGTTACATTACTTTTGTTTTTTTGCAGCACAGGCAGGTGAAGTGACTTCCTCAGGGTCACACAGTGGTGTCAGTACCAGGATTTGAACTGACAAGCTCCGGGTTTGCTTAAATATTACTGAAGAATGAAAAAAAACGAAAACGGGCAAATGGGGCTATGCATACACATGTCCATCCATCCATTATCCAACCCGCTATATCCTAAATACATGAGCCAATCCCTGCCAACACAGGGCACAAGGCAGGAAACAAACCCTGGGCAAGGTGCCAGCCCACCGCAGGGCGCACACACCCACACACACCCACACACCAGAGACAATTTAGAATCGCCAATGCAACTAACCTGCATGTCTTTGGACTGTGGGAGGAAACCAAAGATATGTGTATATGTAGATATGTATATATATGTATATATGTATATGTATATATATGTTTACATAACCTCTTTAACATACTACTTCTCCGCTGCGAAGCGCGGGTATTTTGCTAGTTAATAATAAATTAAATTACTAATATATACTTATTGCTTATTTTGCCCAGCATCTGGTGAAGCTGTGCTCTACTGGGTATAAATGCAGAAATATCATTGGTGGGGACTGAAAGGCCATTTTGGGAGACATGCATGAGGCGGAAAGACCAATCAATATGAATGGAGTCTCAGGCGAAAAATCTCCAAGAATACCACTACAAATGAGTTGATACATGAAACCAACATTCCCATATCTAACCATGCAAATACCAAGTGGGGGGTCTTGCTTCTTGTTTATATACGAGTTACAGCAAACCAAAAGATCAACCCTTAAACTTTTAAAATATTAAAGGTCTTCAGTGGACTGGCAGCACAGGCTGCCAAAGAAGATCATTAAGGCACCACCTAGTTTTGCGGGGCCAGACATGATTCTCAAAGGAGAACACATATCTGGGGACAACCAGTTAAAAACTGTGTACTGAATAGCGGAGAAATCTTGCACTGCAAAGACTACACCCACAAGGCTTCGTCCTAAAACACCAGCCCTCTATTCCTCCAGTCCGTACGTTTTAAACCGCCACCAGGGTTTCAGGGACTGAGCTAAAGATACTGATCAAAAGACTTGACATTGAGAGGAAATATAAAGCAAAAATTGCTGTTATCCATTCAGGAGCTCAGTAGCACAAGATACCTGAAATGTAATAATTAATTTGCACATTGTAATGAGCGCTATGACAGAGGAGATAAACACACACCCAAACACACGCACACACCCACACACACAAAAGGACCAATACTGTGCTTCACATGTTTGAGAAGTGCCTAAACCTGCTGCAATATCTTTCTGTCATTTTAACTATTGCATCACTATATGACATAACAGCAAATTGAGATTAGATACGCATTGTGAACTATGGATATGCAACATGTAAAATGCAGCAGCCACTCTATCATGTCGTGTTTGCATTTACAATTGGACAGTAATGTTAAATTTCTTTACTTATTCGTTTAGATATGCAGCCAGAAGGTGAACGTTGTGCAGCCTCATCTGTGTATCTATTGGTGTTGTTAGGCAGATTTGTTGATTTGTGTGTGTTGAGTACTGAAATCTGCATCTCCTATGGCTCTTTGTTATCATCTCTCATAACAGCAGTCCTTTTGGCAGAGTGTGATGCCTCGTTTACTTCAAATGCATATTTTGCAGTTCATAATTTTATGAATATAGCTGCCAATTCTTTCAAGCTTACGTCTACTCCTACTTTATCTTCTCTTGAAAATTTTAGACCCATCTCTAACCTACATTTCTTAAGTAAAATTCTAGAGAAGGCAGTCATTATGCAGTTAAATGACCACCTCAATAAACATACTATTCTTGATAAATTTCAGTCAGGTTTTAGAACAAATCACAGCACAGAAACTGCACTCGTTAAAGTAGTAAATGACTTGCAGGTAAATGCAGTCAGAGGTCATTTATCTGTTCTCATCCTCCTAGATCTGAGTGCCGCATTTGACACCATTAATCATAATATTCTTAGAAATCGCCTTAGTCAATGGCTGGGCCTCTCTGGCAGTGTCTTAAATTGGTTTGAATCCTACCTGGCAGGGAGAAAATTCTTTGTTAGTTGTGGTAATTACAACTCAAAGACACATGATATTTTATATGGTGTTCCACAAGGCTCTATCCTGGGTCCGCTGCTCTTCTCAATCTACATGCTTCCATTAGGTCAGATTATCTCAGGGCACAACGTGAGCTACCACAGCTATGCTGATGACACACAACTGTATTTATCAATAGCACCTGATGACCCCAATTCTCTTGATTCACTAACACAATGTCTGACTTGTATTTCAGAATGGATGAATAGTAACTTTTTCAAGCTAAATAAAGAGAAAACTGAAATCTTAGCGATTGGCAATAATGGATACAATGAGGCTATTAGAAATAAACTGGATACATTAGGATTAAAAGTCAAGACGGAGGTAAAAAGCTTAGGGGTAACTGTTGACTGTAATCTGAATTTTAAATCGCATATTAATCAGATCACTAGGACAGCATTTTTTCACTTAAGAAACATAGCAAAAGTTAGACTTCATTTATCATTGAAAGATGCTGAGAAATTAGTTCACGCGTTTGTTTTCAATCGACTAGATTACAGTGATCCCTCGCTATATCGCGCTTCGCCTTTCGCGGCTTCACTCTATCGCGGATTTTATATGTAAGCATATTTAAATATATATCGCGGATTTTCTGCTGGTTCACGGAATTTCTGCGGACAATGGGTCTTTTAATTTCTGGTACATGCTTCCTCAGTTGGTTTGCCCAGTTGATTTCATACAAGGGATGCTATTGGCAGATGGCTGAGAAGCTACCCAACTTACTTTTCTTTCTATCTCTCTTGCGCTGACTATCTGTGATCCTGACGTAGGGGGTGTGAGCAGGGGGGCTGTTCGCACACCTAGACGATACAGACGCTCGTCTAAAAATGCTGAAAGATTATCTTCATGTTGCTACCTTCTGTGTGCAGCTTTTAAGTATACTGCACGGTGCTTCACATACTTAAAAGCTCAAAGGGCACGTATTGATTTTTGACTTTGTTTCTCTCTCTCTCTGCTCCTGATGGAGGGGGTGTGAGCTGCCGCCTTCAACAGCTTTGTACCTGCGGTGCTTCGCATACTTAAGAGCCAAACAGCCCTATTGATTTGTTTGCTTTACCCTCTGTTTCCTTTGAAGAGGAAGATATGTTTGCATTCTTTTAATTGTGAGACAGAACTGTCATCTCTGTCTTGTCATGGAGCACAGTTTAAACTTTTGAAAAAGAGACAAATGTTTGTTTGCAGTGTTTGAATAACGTTCCTGTCTCTCTACAACCTCCTGTGTTTCTGCGCAAATCTGTGACCCAAGCATGACAATATAAAAATAACCATATAAATATATGGTTTCTACTTCGCGGATTTTCTTATTTCGCGGGTGGCTCTGGAACGCAACCCCCACGATGGAGGAGAGATTACTGTACTGTAACGCAATCCTCTCAGGAATACCCAAAAAAAAGACATAAATCGTTTTCAACTAGTGCAGAATGCAGCTGCTAGAATCCTAACCAGGAAAAGAAAATCCGAGCACATTTCTCCAGTTTTGATGTCACTACACTGGTTACCTGTGTCATTCAGGATTGACTTTAAAATTCTGCTTATGGTTTATAAAGCCTTTAATAATCTCGCTCCATCTTATATATCGGAATGTCTGACATTTTATATTCCAAATCGTAACCTCAGATCCTCAAATGAGTGTCTCCTTAGAATTCCAAGAGCAAAACTTAAAAGAAGTGGTGAGGCGGCCTTCTGCTGTTATGCACCTAAAATCTGGAATAGCCTGCCAATAGGAATTCGCCAGGGTAATACAGTAGAGCACTTTAAAAAACTGCTGAAAACACATTGTTTTAACATGGCCTTCTCGTAACTTCACTGTAATTTAATCCTTACTCTGTATATCCAATTCATTCTAATAACAATTCATGGTGGCTCTAAAATCTGTACTAACCCCTACTCTCTCTTCTGTTTCCTTTTCCGGTGTCCTTTTTTCTCAAAGCACTGTGATGTTCCAACAGTGATGGATTAAAAGCCAGAAGTCTGCATGACCATCATCATCAAGTCCTTCCGTGAGAACCCTAAATACAAAGAGGACTATTTCATTTATGTTAGGTAGAATGCCCAGAGGGGACTGGGCGGTCTCGTGGCCTGAAACCCCTGCAGATTTTATTTTTTTCTCCAGCCGTCTGGAGTTTTTTTTGTTTTTTCTGTCCCCCCTGGCCATCGGACCTTACTCTTTTTCTATGTTAACTAATGTTGTCTTATTTTAATTTCGTTATTTTATCTTTTATTTTTATTTTATTTTCTTCATTATGTAAAGCACTTTGAGCTACTTTTTTGTATGAAAATGTGCTATATAAATAAATGTTGTTGTTGTTGTTATCGAACAACAGAGGGCACACAAAGCACCTGTGACAATATGTCTAATTGGGTTCTTTTAGGAGACTTTTTGACTGCAGACGGTTCATCGGGTTCATCGTAAACAGGAGTTTGCTGTCTGTCAGACGAGGTTAATGAGAGCACCTCTGATCTTTACAGTTCAAAATTACCGCTCCTACTTTGAGCACCTTCTTCATGAGGCATTGGATTGGTTTAGAAATGTGACACCCAGTGAGCCATCTAATTGTTCCCACCCAGTTTTAAGAAAAATTTACTTATAGTGCTCTCCAGGCATAGGTTTTGTACATCTGGCTTTAGGTAACTAGGAACCAACTAACTACAAAGATAATATTTCTTTACCTGTATAAGAAGAGGTTTAAATAGCTGCTTCTTAACTGTGTTCATTGAGTTTAGAGGTGGAGAGCAAGTTGAAACAAAGCAGACTGGTAGATTGTAGTAGAGGCAAAGGTTCTGCAAAGAGAAACTTAAAAGAGAACTACTGAAGAGTTTGGCTTAGGCGTGTTATGGAGCCACCCAGGCACTGAACCGGAGAAAACCTTTTATAGTAAAGGCCAGTGGAACAGCTGTTTTCTCCTTTATTGTTGTTTTATTCTGTGGTTTTTGACACCTCTTATTTATCACTCCCTTATGTGTCCTTAAAGGCTGAATTAGCCACTTGTATTATATTGAAAGGTCTTGTCTAAGGGGACTGATAAATAACAACATATCTTTTACTTATTTGGCTGCTTTTTGTTTTCCTGGAAGACAGTTGCACCCAACATTAGAGCTATAAGTCAAAATTGCATGACAAGGAAGAAAACAGACCTTTCTAACTGCATATGCGAATCAAGGCCCAGGTAATAAAGATAACTTCAACCTGGTTATGCTAAGAGAATGATTAAGTGTGATTCATGTGGAATGAATGAAAACAGTTGGTAAACATGTATAGAGGGAAGATGTGCAATCTTCTCACAGAAAAGGCCAGATAAAGTATTCAGAATTAGAACTTTAGTGCTGTAAAGCAGCTGTGCTAACCACTAAGACTGCTGTTTTAGTCAAATATTTAAATATTTTTCAATATACCTCAAAGCTAAGAGTAAAACATTTTATAAGTTGGGTGTTAAACTTAACTAAATAAATGACACAAATATTGAAATTGCATAGTTCCATAAACAGGTATGACTTAGCCTGTTCTACAATATACTGTGTAAACTTTTACCCAGAACAAATCTTCCAAGTTAAACCAACAAAAGCACTCAACCTTTGACCTCTGTGAATGCTCAAAGAACTAAAGCTATATATTCACCATACTGTTTTGATTGATTAATTTTCAGAACCCAAAAAGCCATGCACTTGCCCAACTGATTCAAATCCGGTCCTTTTCTCTTTTCTCTGGTTCTGGGATCTTCTAGAATGCACTAAGTGATCTTCATTGTGTTACTTTATTAAAATTGCAGCGGCAAGAGCTTGTGCTGGCAGTTGTCAAGTCACAAGGTCAAGTAGAGTATTTAAAGGGCCCTGACCCTTTGGCTTTAAAACCACTATATGACCACATTAATGCATAGGCCAACTATTTATTTAGCTAGTAGTTGAATACTATAGAAAAAAAGAGAAATGACAATTAGGTGTTTACATATCTTATAAACTCTGAGTGTGTCAAACATGTGAGCATTGGGAGTGTCTGATGGGTTCTCTCCTGGGGAAACATAGGGGGAATGTTAAGGGTGTGACAAAGGAACTAGGCATTCTGTGAATGAAAGAAACAAGAGATGAGAAGGTGTTGGGGTCCAGAAGGCCGCACCGTTTAAGGCCTGAAAGAAAAGGAGAAGAAAAAGTCAAGGTGAAAAATAACAAAAAAAGCAGTGTTGGTGTATCTCTGCCAAGAATCAAGTCACTAATTCCCTCGAGGTCTGACCCCTTCAGTTAGCTGGGATCACAATGAACGCTGACTCTAGTTCCTAGCTATATGGCCATGGATAAAATGGTGGAAGTCATTAGTGTTCTCCCAGAAGTGATGTCAGGTGTCTTTGAGTGTTCCTGAGTTCTAATGGTAGAAACAGAATAATGGCTAGTTCCTTTGTCACACCCTTAACATTCCCCCTATGTTTCCCCAGGAGAGAACCCATCAGACACTCCCGATGCTCACATGTTTGACACTCTCAGAGTTTTCAGGATATGTAAACACCTAATTGTTGTTTCTCTTTTCCTATAGTTTTCAACTACTAGCTAAATAAATAGTTGGCCTAAACAATAGTGTGGTCATATAGTGGTTATAAAGCCAAAGGGTCAGGGCCCTCCAAATACTCTACTTGAGTACACTCAAGGACATCTGACATTGCTTCTGGGAGATCACTAATGACTGTGCCTTTTCCACCATGGCCATATAACTTGGAACTAGTGTCCATCCATCCATCCATTTTCCAACCTGCTGAATCCGAACACAGGGTCATGGGGGTCTGCTGGAGCCAATCCCAGCCAACACAGGGCACAAGGCAGGGAACCAATCCCGGGCAGGGTGCCAACCCACCGCAGGACACACACAAACACACCCACTCACCAAGCACACACTAGGGCCAATTTAGAATCGCCAGTCCACCTAACCTGCATGTCTTTGGACTGTGGGAGGAAACCGGAGCGCCTGGAGGAAACCCACGCAGACACGGGGAGAACATGCAAACTCCACGCAGGGAGGACCCGGGAAGTGAACCCAGGTCCCCAGATCTCCCAACTGCGAGGCAGCAGCGCTACCCACTGCGCCACCGTGCCGCCCCACTAGTGTCAGCGTTCATTGTAAACATGGCTAACTGAGGGGGTCAGACCTCTAGGGAACTAGTGACTTGATTCTTGGCAGAGATACACCAACACTGCTTTTTTTGTTATTTTTCACCTTGACTTTTTCTTGTCCTTTTCTTTCAGGCCTTAAACGGTGCGGCCTTCAGGACCCCAACACCTTCTAATCTCTTGTTTCTTTCATTCACAAGTAATTAGTGTTTGTGGACCAGACAACCTTTAGGAGACATTAGAGACTTTGATATGGATCCTGATGCAACTTGTGTTCATTTGGACTTGTGTGTTTGTGTGCGTGTGTAAATCTGACCTCCAGTAGGTCATTATTTGTACAGGTGTCCTATGTATGCGCTGACAGTGGCTTGAGACATGACTGCCTGTTCAATGTGACCTAATGGCATCAGATTTGGTGGGGTAAAATCAAGTCTCAAAGACAGAGAGAAGAACATTACCATGTTAGGCTTGGCTGGGAATGAAAAGCAAAACTGGATGAGCAGACAAGCCACATGAAATCCAAAAAAAAGTATCTTTTTAAGTCTGCAATACAAAAAGAGTAATAAAATTATTATAGCAGAAAAGCAGCATCACCAGCTAACTAGCCAAATCTGCTGCAAGCTGACTGAGATGTTCTCTAGCTTAGAAATTGTAGCTGTGATACCACCGGAATGGTTTTGTGTGTCACTCGAGTAAGATGACACCAAAGAAAATCGGGGTGTCACCCTAAGCAATTCCTTGCCAGTGACAAAGATCAAAGCAGAAAGATGGAAAAAACAGTTAAGTTGGCAAAACACTAAAATCTATGCTTAAAAACAAAGGGCTACACCTAACAAATGGCTTACACAGAGGCTACAGTGGAACTGTTCTAGAGCACTGATGAAACCCAATGTGCTTGGCCTTCCCATAATGTGACTGATGATCGATTAATATTACCTAGAAACACAGCCTAACAGGTGGGGCCAGGAAAGTGGGGTGTCCTCCTTATGACATGGTGACACACTTTCCAGGTTATAATTTGAGAATGGATGTCTTTTCTGATGGCTCCCAAAAGTCATATATGATACATGTTAATCTATTAACTCAGGGTCCATAACAAGTTGGTAAGGTGGATGAACACCATAATCTTTCAGAGTCATCCTCTGCAACTTAAAAATGATACATGAAAGCAGTTATGTATTTTATAGCAAATACTTTTACATGAATATTGCATACTATATCCCCTATCACTGAGCTAGGCATCCCAAGTCCCCTAAGTATACCCCTATTAGATTCTGGAGGATCAGAATGCGAGAAACTATCCATGAGATGAACCCACGAGTCTCCTATTTTAATAGACAAAAAACTGTTTTTCTAAAATATTCTCCAAATATAAAGACTGGCAGAAGGCGTTTCTAAATTGCCCCAATGTGAGTGAGTTTGTGCTCCATCCATCCTCTCCTGCCTTCTGTGAAGCCATGACAGGCTTTGGCTTCCTGTGACTATGAATTAGTTAAGGAAACTGATAAATGGTTGAATGGATGGATGGATGGATGGATGGATGAGATCTCCAAATGCACACGTTTTCAATTTGTTGGAGTGCCATTCAGAAATTCTTATGGCAGTCACATTTACTGGCCAGTTGTAATGACCATTGCCCCTACAGATACCAATAAGAAGCCATTCAGCTAATACAATGCCTGTGCTGAGCATTTCTTTGACAATTATCATTTTGCTTATTACACAGGACAAGTTGCCTTCATCTTGAAATGAAAGATTGCACGCAATTACTTACTGTATAGAGCGATGTGTGAACCTTTTGAAAGCTTTAGACATTTTCAATTTCACTAAAACTACCTGTTCAGGTGAATAAATATAAGTTTAAACAATCAATTTGATTCCAGCAAAACAGTTCAATAAGTAATTCTTTCAGGCAAAATGCTGTTTAAGAAGCAATAATGTGTTTGTGGAAATTCAGCTTGTTATTGGAATGTGAAAAAACATCATGTACAAAAGGCAAGTGTCAGAACTTCTTTTTTGATAAAGGCACCCATGAATGAGGTGACATTGGCTGCAAGAAAATAATAATCATAATAATATGTCAATAGTTGTATTTTAATTCAGTCTGTTCAAGGCCCTTTAGCATTTCCAAGGTCCTCGGTTCAGCGTGGACTGGTGTTTATTCAATTTTACTGTCCTGCGCACAGGCTTTTGTTCTCTGAATGTTACTACTAAACTGGCAAACAAAAGTAATAAAGGACAGCATTGTCATGGTAACCACAAATGGAAAAATATGTAGTAATCAAGATGAACACCAACCGAGTGGGTGTCTAGCCCATCCATTTGGAGCTTGCTTCGCTGATGTCAACATTCATTACTGACGAGTGTCAGCATGTAGCACATCTAAGTGGAAACAAAGAAGGTGAGATTGTCACTTAATATAAAATCAGGAAACAGTGAGCTCTTTAAAGTGAATCACTTGACTTATGATTGTCTATAGTCAGAAATGCATGCAACCAAAACGACGCCTACTGCCATTTACATACAGAACAAAAAGAAGGTAGCTCTAACATCTGACAGACCCAGAATCCCAGTTTCAAATTCTGCTCCTGCTTGTGGTCTGTCCTGGTGCTTGTGTGGGTTTCTCTCTGTATGCGTTGGGTTTTCTCTCACATCTCAATGCACTGGTCTTTCCACATTTGACCAATGAGAAGAATCTGTAATGGACTGGCAGGTTTCTATGCTGCTGGGACAGGCTCTGCCTCTTCTGTAACCTTGAACTGGATGAAGAAGTTTTGAGAATACACTATGTTATATTAAACAGCCTTTGTTTGTCAAAAAATAACATGAACCAATAAACTGTATGTCAGTATGTGTATGTAATCATAGATTGTAGACCGAAAAAAATATCCAAAGTGAACCATTAAAGCATAAAGATAAGAAATCATTGGAGATTAAATTATGATTAAATATGCCAAAGTATTGGAAAATTGCTGTTATTTGACAGGAACAATGCTTGTTATGGTTTCAGTAAATCTAATGTGCCTTAAGCTTTTGAAAGCATACATTTAGTTTCCTGAAATATTTACAAATGCTACCATACTTCATTGAAATGGAAAAGACCCCACACAGGAAAATCATCATTCAAAAATGACAGCAGTCATTTATGATGTATCAACTAGTGCTACAGTTCAATTCATTTTCAAAAATCCTGCACAGAAAGAAATGCAGAAAAGTAAAGGCTGGCAGACTTTTGTGTGTGGCTGCTAAGGCATCAAAAAACAGGCAAGTGGTAAACCTCTATACATGTGTCCATTATCGGCACCCGCTCTGTTCATTTCAGTTCAGCGTCAGCATATCCAGTTGCAATGCAGGAATCAAGCTGGACTTTGCTGGGCATCATCATGCACACACTCACACTGAGGCCCTTTTGGAATTACCAATTAACTAGATAAACACTTCTTTGGGGATGTGCGAGGAAATATTGAGTACATGCCGGTAAGCCTGTGTAGACACAGAGAGAAATTCACACAGGCAGAATGCAGAATCCATAAACTAACAGCACTCCCTTAATATCTTATCCAGTGTCACACACGTGTGCTTAGGAGACAGTTTACAGGCTCAAAAATAAATGATTCTCAACCGAGCCAAGGGGTGGCACTGTCCAGTAATGCTCTCTCCTGTTTTCTCTTTGCAGACCTTCCACAGTAATGACATTACTTCCATCAACCACGATCCCTCCTCCTGGGGACATCCACCAGCTCCCTCCTCTTCCTGTCTCCAACATATATAGCCACCATCTGTGTCAGTTCTGTTTTGAATGTGTCATCTGTAAAGACATTACTTTTTTATTTTGCATTTTTTCAAGTATATGGGGAACAAATTCCCCAAAGCTTTATGGTCGTCCATGTCTGTTATTACATCAGACACAATGTTGGAACCAAACCTGGAACCAAGCTTGAATGGGGTGCCATTCTATCAAAGGGCATACTTATACACTGAGCCAGTTTAGAGTTGCCAACTAACCTAACACAAATGGAAGAAAAACCAAAGTACCTTGAAAAAACCATAGGACCAATACACACACTCCACAGAAACATTGTGCTAGATTCAAACTCTGCATTCTGTAGATAGATAGATAGATAGATAGATAGATAGATAGATAGATAGATAGATAGATAGATAGATAGATAGATAGATAGATAGATAGATAGATAGATAGAAAATTATTTGTCCCTAGTGGAAAATTTGCCTTTTTACTGAAGCCCTTTAAATAAATAAATAAATAAAATGATTGAATAAATAAACAAACTATGGTCTGAAGAAAATTTAAAAAGAAAGAAAACTTCTGACTTGGCGGTATTGCTGTTGGTATAAAAAAGCCCCAGTAGTGTTTCTTGATACAATTCTGCTGAATAATTCATTGGTAGAAAGTCCTCAGTGTTAGTGTGTCAGAGAGAGGATGTGCAGCATTGTTCATAATGGCACTCAGTTTTGTTTTAATCCTCCCTTTTGCTACGACCTTCACGGGGTCCAGAGTGTGTCCCATAATTGGGTTTGCCCTTTTAATTAGCTTCTTGAAGTGATGTTACCAGCTCTGATGGTGTGGATTGGCTCCACACTACCGGTTCCCTCCAGGAGCCTCTTGAACCTGCCACCATCGATAACATAACTGGCAAATGAGGTCACTCACATATAGTAAGGGCTAGGTGCATAAAGCGATTCAGTGCTTTTATTAAAACAATCCAAATCAAAATGTCCAAAGTGCAGTGCAATATCTCCAATAAATAAACAAATAAATACATCATTAAAATGATGACGATTACAAACAGTTTCAATAAATAATGCAATAAAAACAATGAGATTAAAAGCCAGAAGAGGAGGAGGAGGAGGAGGAGGAAAAGCAGGAGACAGTCCATAAAATCCATGAGCCCCAATCTTCCCTTTAAACTTAGCGTCTCCTCCCCTTATCCTGTCAGGACCTTCCAGAAGGAGTAATGCCTGCCGACGGGTGCAGTGAACTTTCAAATCACAGGCCTGGGTCCCTATCGTCCATAGCTCACAACAGAGCTCCCAATCTAAGCCTCACACACTAAACTCCCCGAACCTCCACCCGTCCCTTGGCACCTGCAGGTGACACCACATTTCAGGCTGCTCCTACTCCCAGGTAAGCACTTAGCAGGAGTGCCCCCTCCGGCTTTTACCAGACCACCTGTCTCTCACTCCATTCAGCATGGGTGCTCTCTTCCTCTCCCCCCATCTCGGTCTCTCTCTTTTTTTCTCCTTCAATCTTTTTAACTTCGTTCTTATACTTCTGTTCTTCATCAAATGTTTTTCTCTCTGACCAGTCTATTCTCTTCTGTGATGATCCCCCTTTATCCCCATGCAGGCTTCCCTTCATATTACCTGTTTAATTGGGTTCAGATGCAAGGAGCCATTCCCTCCACAACATCATGAAGGCAGCTGACTGATCCGCCCACCTCTGCACGTGTATACGGTGCAGCCAGCATCTCCTTCATTTACATAAATGATCGGTAAAGGAGTATAAACAACAAGCTGCTTAGATTTGCAGATGATGCCCAGCTAGGTGGATTGGCAGATAATCTGGAATGTGTTAAATCATTGCAGAGGGACTTGGTTAACAAACTGGCTTGGGCAGATTTGTGGCAGATGAAATTTAATGTAAGTAAATGTAAAGTATTACATGTAGGACGTATAAATGTTAGATTTGAACACACAATGGGAGGTCAGAAGATTAAAAGTGCTACTAATGAGAAGGATTTAGGAGTTGTAGTTGACTCGTCACTATCAACTTCCAGATAGTGTTTAGAAGCCATTAAGAAGGCTAACAGAATGTGAGGTTATATACTGTAGGACAATGTGTAGAGTACAAGTCGAAGCAGGTATGCTCAAAGTTTATGACACACTTATGAGGCCTCACCTAGAGTACCACATGTAGTTGTGGTTTTCAGGTTACAAAAATGACAAAGCAGCATAAGGAAAAATAACAGAGAAGAGCGACTAGGCCAATTTCAGTACTGACAGGGATGAGTTATGAGGAACTGAACTTTGAAGCCAACAAGGATTAAGAGGTGAAATAATTGAAGTTTTTTAAATTATGAAGGGAATAAGTACAGTGCATTGAGACTGTTACTTTAAAATGAGTTCATCAAGAACACGGAGACACAGTTGGAAACTTATTAAGGGTAAATCTCACACAAACATTACAAAGTTCTTCTTCACACATTGAACCATAGACACTTCGGCTAAGCTACAAAGTAGTGTGGTAGACAGTAGGATTTTAGGGATCTTCAAAACTGAACTTAATATTATTTTGGAGAAATTCGGTGGCTAAGATAGGCAAGCTTTGTTGACCGAATGACCTGTTCTCATCAAAATTTTTTAAATGCTGTGATGTTCTAAAAAGTCTTTAGTGGTTTATAGTTTTTTTTTGTACACTGTGCTATTTAGCCCCATTCTTTGGTGAATTGCTCTTTTTGGTCTGAATTAATTACTAATGTCACAAATATGCCTTTATGGGCTGATACATTCTGTGTATTCAGGAGCAGACTGGGTCTCAAAACCGGCCCAGGCATCCTTCAACGAGTGAGGTGACGAGGTCGACCCACTCAGCCCATTATTCATTGTAATTTTCTTAAAATTTGTGATGAGTATGCGGCTCACTACTTGCTATGAGCCTATGATATAAACTGTTGCCAAACTTAATCTGTACACTGTCGTTTAGACACAACTTACAATTTGACGACATGTTTAGAAATAAAATTTAATGAAAAATAAAAATTGTGTAACACGGCTTACACGTTATTAGAGTACATGTCAAATGTCAATGTCATGTCCAAGTGCTAGTACCCTAGTAGGCTAGTAGCTGCTCATTTACAATGGAATAAATTATAACCGAAGTTATAATGAAAACCTCACATGATTGAAATGTTCCATTAACTTAACGATAAACTATAAATGTTCCATCCTAATATGAAAAATTCCTATCCTGTGCTTTATAACTTTATTTCATCATACTAATAATCACAGCTGAAAACTTTTGAAAACCACTAATTATCACTCACGCCGACAACCAGAGAACAATAAAATGCATAATACATAATGTAAACTAATTATTAGTACTGAAGAATTTAAATACTAGATATGAGATAAAATAAATTGCAATAATGTATATGCTAACCGAAATGTAGCCATATCGAAACAGAAATCGGCAAAAGGCAGTTTTGACCAAATTTTTCACTGCAACGTTGTGTACTGACAACAAAAACAACTGGATGACGTAATATGGTATATTATATAGGACTATATAAATTGCAGTACTGGACAGATAATGTTTAGTAGTTTAGAAAATTAATTTTAATGTCACACAGTAACCAGAACATAAAATTTATTACATGAAACAGCCGGCCCATGACCAGACCAGAATCTGCGGCCCACCAGGCATTGCCCAAATGCCCTAATGGCCAGTCTGCCCTGGTGTGTATTGCAGATGTACTGTTGTTTGGCTTTCCAAATGACTGGGCTTAGATCTTATTATTCAGCTGGAGTCTCTTATTGAAGTCTGTTTTTTAAGACAATGATTATATTGTTGGGCTATATCAGCAGTGCTATCAGTAAGGTGGTCTTTGCTTTTAGTTATTTTTATGCAGTTTGCAAATCAACTGTTTATCATTAAATTCAGTATAGAGAAAGAGAAGAGGTTGCTCAGCAGACCTGTGTAGACGCATGTACTTATTTGAAAGCGGTGCTGCAGATCGTGTAAGAAGAAGGATGAGTCATTTGTGAGGAACATGAGAAACTGCAGTGCGGAATACAAATTAGGAGAAAAGTTTCTGCTTGACTTTGAAGCATAATATTTTATTTATTAGATGCTTATTTGTCTATAGGATTCTAGATTATAATGTTTTGCTCAGCAGGGGTCAAAAAGAAAAAAAACCTGGCTGATATGAATGTTTGTATTGATTGAGTGTCCCTGCTTGCACACTTGCAATTGAAATGTCAGGGCATCACATTATTGGCACTATAGAAATGTGTCAGATCAAACATTGTCAGCATGTTAACTGCTTAACCTTTGGTCGTCAACACTATGGCTCATTATAAGCTCATACAGTGATAGGCGAGGGCCTCCGTGGCAGCCTACTGCTCCAAAATAACACAGAAGAGGTCAAGTGAAGTAACAAAATAAAGAGAGGCATGCAGAAAGTACTGTAGTGCTATGAAGAAACAGTAGAAATTGCCAGTGGATTTTTGCTTTGTTTCATTACTCTTTTAGGTAGCTTGCTATCTTTACAAGGATGGCTCACTTAGCTGCACAAGCTGGAATTCATGTGACTGTTGAGGGCCTGCCCTTTATAGGCTCCTCTGCGTCAGGCCCTGAAGTTGCTCATTTGAATAATGGAATGACAGCTCATGCTGTTGGTGACTCCGCAGTGACGTCATCCCAGGCTATTATAGCACTCAAGGAAGCAGAATAAAAAGGTTCAAGCACCATAATAAGCAAACAAATTTTTGTGGTCTGAAGTAGAGTTATAATTTGCCTAGAGGAGATTCATGGCCAAGGTCTTTTACTAGGAGTCTGCTTTAATAAATATACATATAAATCCAAAGGAATGTTGCATGGTGGGCACATTGTCATTTAGATATTTGTCCTGGTCTGCCTTTGCTCTGTAGAGCCTTAGGGATATCAAATCCTTCCAGTTCTTATAAGGATGAACTCTCAATTGCTTCTGCAGATGTCATCTCAGCTCTTCTCATTCCAGAGGCTATTGCACCCTGTGGGTTTGGTTACCAAGACTTTGTTCCAGTTCACATTTTATGTAGCTACTTTATGTGAGTAAAAAAAAATTGAGAGATATTTAGAGAAAATATAGCTAAATATCAGTGGTGGTCATCTGGATTACTCATTGTTTTACATCATACTTCAACGACTTGCAATTGGCCTTCCTTTTGTTTGTAAATGACATTGCAGATGCGGCTCATAAAAAAAAGGGATTAAAGCACAAGGGGATGGGATTTCCAGTCTTTTCCTGCAGGGACTCTTGCCCAGTTATCCCACAATGGCTTATCCCAAAATGCCAAAAGGTGCCAGTATGACATCAGAAATTTAATAGGGTGTCTCTTGATATTATGCTGTGAAGTCCATCCTGGCCTTAGAATAAACACTGGCTACGCGTACCATGCCAAGGCTGAGGAGCTGTGTGGCGGCACAAGTTGATTTAACTCAAATAGTATCTATCTATCTATCTATCTATCTATCTATCTATCTATCTATCTATCTATCTATCTATCTATCTATCTATCTATCTATCTATCTATCTATCTATCTATCTATCTATCTATCTATCTATCTATCGTTAAAAGTCACATGTTAGCTGCATTGAATGGCAAAATGGAATAGAAAGAAAAAATATTGCCAGAAAAGATTATATTTTTTCTTGTTTATTCATTTGAATTAGATTGAAAGCACAGCTATGCTAAAAGGAAATGAAAGTCTCAAAGACTGTATTTTTTATACCAATGGAATGCAGGTAAAAGTAACTGTGGGGCACAAAATACACATTGTGTTGTTTGGCTTGAGGAAGAAAAGAGTTGCATAATGTCAAATGACTAACAATGTATGCATGTTAGCTTAAACTCCATTTAGCGTAAGACCCTATTTATAACAAATAAAATGTCTGACTTATTAATAGGTGTAGTTAGTAACCTATTCAATTGCTGTTATTCACTCATGCCAGAAATTTAAACACACTGCATTTGAAACAAAATGCTACTGCTAATGTCCTGCCAAACCCCAATTGGCATCGCCACATACTGCCTCAGCTGAGCCTTTTATGCTGTCTGTAAGGAGTAACTGTTTATCCACAAAGGTACAAATATGTCTGAATTAATGTCAGTACCATTTATCAAGAGAAAGACAAACTTCTGACTCCTTCAAGCCAAAGCCTTGATGAACCTTTGCTGTATTGTTCATAGAGATTTTTAATATAGTTCTGTTTAAGAGAATCAAGTGAATTAAGTGAAGACACAATGAAGAATGGAGTCTCCAAACAGAAGTTTCACCACTGTGTCTTGTCACACACATGCGCATGGGGGACAGTTTACAGGCACAAATAGTGTTATTCGTTAGCCAGCCCGGGGGTGGCACTCTCACCTGATCCTCTCTCCTCTTGTTCTCTGCAGTTTAACTGAAGGTCCCGCCTCTCAATGACATCACCACCAGTCCACCTACTGCTGACATCACTTCCGGCAAACCCCGATAACATCATTTCCAGTACCTAGAATCCACCTTCCTACCACATCAGTTCCTGTTCCGGTGGCTCTGACTCCACCTCTTCCTCCTATCCACCATATTTATTGAGCAGACTCAACCTGTTAGTCAGTTCAGTTGTGAACACCGCTTATGTAAAGATGGGCTTCTTTTCTTTTGCTGATTTTTCAGTATACAGGGTGGCCATCCCCAAACTTTTTTCTGTCTGCTACCTAATTTTTACCACAGTCCGTTTTACTCCCCACCTTAGGAACAAATCTGACCCAAGTGAAAACCTTTTTAAGGACACAGATATTCCACAATCGCCTTCAATGATTCAGGAGTTCAAAGATTGAAATGAATAAAGACAAAGAAAAACAGAAGACCCTAGACCAATAATGCTTCTTTGAATTGACTAAATTGGCAAAGCGCTTATCAGCACTGCTGTATATATTTCTACTCAATTACATATTAAACATGGAAGATGGTGTCTTCCCTAGTCTCTTTTTCTTCCAAAAGGATTCCTATTGAATACTTCTGTTAACAAATATATAAAAGAGAATCCAGAAAGATAATTCTTTAATACTTGCTTTCTTTACTTCTATACTGTTATACATAAAAACACTCTACATATTATCCTTTCTCGATTCTCCGATTACAGATGTGTCAAACTTCCCTTTATTATCTACTTAGCTCTGTCCATCACACACTTACCCCTTTCTTCATAATATCACAAAACATAAGGGTTTTTTTTTTCTCAGAATTTTTTTCACAAGGTTTCAGGAATTTGGAACAAAACTGAACAAATTAAAATAGGGGTAAGAAGTACTGGAGATATTATGATTTGTATTTTCTATTAAACAAAATTAAGTAATATATTTTACTTTGTTCATAATGATACCATGTTGCTTGTGGTTGTATATGCAAGTAAGGATTTCAATGAACTCTACACGTGTGACAACACCACTGCCAGGCAAAGCACTAAGAAATGTGCCACTGAGTTTCAGCACACGTCAAGCATTGCTTCCCTTAAGAATAATAAGTAAAACTGCTGGAAAGCCTTAACTAAATAATACACAACAACACAGAAATCCACTTTCTGGAAAAACCCCTCTGTTTGAGTGAGTGAAGCTTCTTTGATCTGAATATTCAAATATAAGCCAAAAACATATTTTATGTGTATAAAAAAATACAGTCTCACACCACAATGTTGTATTCACTTATTTTATAGCACACATAGCTATAAACAAAAAGAAAAAATATACAGTCCCATTAGAAATACAATCAATCCTATAAGCAAAGAAAGAGTTAAGACTGTTAATTTTAAACCACTCTAAAAAGCTTACCTATACTCAAAATAGAGAGCTAATTATTAATTTTAAAAACCTAGGTATACATCCTCATATTGATTAAAACAATAGGGGTTTAGCGGAAATGTTGGCAGGGAACTGGAAGATTTATTTTAAAATAACATTAATGATTTCTTGCCATATCCTAAAGAAGCTGTGCACAGTTCCTTACAAAGAACATTGTTTTTTTCCAGGTTTGGATAATATATTGTGTTGCTTTTGAATTATTAATTATTCTTCCAGTAGCGGAGGACTTGTCTACACCCTAAAAATGTAGTATACAAGATCACAATGAGTTTATTGCTAATCTAATCTCATCAAAAATAACTCCAAACTCTACTGCAAGAGGGTCTGGATTTATTGTAAATCTGATGCTATCTGATAAATGAGGAAATATCTTTGCCCAAAAAGATGTTAATTTAGGATATTCCTAGAACATATGCCCTAGTGAGGCCCAGCTACATGTTTTAATTCACAATTAGGACCCAATCACTATGTATTTTAGATAATGTTAATCTGGAAAGATGTGTCCGGTGTGCAATTTTTTTGCTAAACTATAGTATGTTCTGCAGAAAGAAATGAAGACTGAATATAGTAAACTATCGAAATTGCACTTCTTACTGTAAATAGTGATAGAGAAGTCTCTTTCTCAGCATTGCTTAGGATTATCCAGCAGTGAACAGTGTAAAATTAATTGATATGGTCTAGAAGTGCTATCAATATTCTGCTCATTATTAAGCAGGATATTTTTGAGCATGAGTGATAGTGGATTAGAGTTATATTCCTATTTACAAAATTCCTAATTTGTAGATTTAAAAATATGAGTCATATTTACAGCAGAATTGATCAGAATTGAATCCAGACCAGGATCACAAGGGGTGGTGGAGTCTATTCCAGCTAGTATCGGGTGCAAGGTAGGACAGACAGGGCAAACCCACACACACACACCAAACACACACTAGGGTCAATTTAGAGTCACCAATTCACCTAACTGCATGTCTTTGGGTAGTAGGAGGAAACCAGAGCATCCGGAAGAAACCCCCTCAGACACGAGCAGAACATTCAATCTTCACACAGAGAGGTTTTGGGATGCAAGCCTTGGTCTCTTTACTGCGAGGCAGCAGCAATATTGTTGTACCACCATGCTGCCCTGATAAAAAGGTGCAAACACGTTATCAATATAAAGATATCTAAAAGTTGAGATAACAAAGGGCTCTAATGTATGCAATGTTGTCCTGTAATGGAGCAGCAGATAAGTAGTTTCTCCCCCTTAAAGTGTTTTTTACACTCTACTACACTTTCCTGTAAGTGAAGCACAATCTGATTCATAGTAAATAATTACTGATGACTGGAGCACAGAGCAACACATGACTTTACATTTTCAAAAATAAAGAAAACTAAAAGGCCAAGTTTTAAATCGGTTACTTTCAAGATGATCATTTTACTTGAAATATTTTACTTGAAATAATTGTACAATATTGCATTATCCTCATAATTTTTTCAATGTACTAAGCTGTTAATTTCAACACCTCAACTGTCTATCGTCTTTGCTTACATCATACCAAGAGGTGAAACAACTTGGCATTGGTCTTCTGATCACTCCAAAGGCTTTTTTTTTTGCAGCTCTTGGTGAAAGTTCATTGCTGTTGTTTTGTGGCTCCTACCCCTTATAACTCTCTTTCGTAGTCTGTCTATATAGACAATCACTAAAATAATTTAAATCTTGCTTAGAATCACCTTCTTTATTGCATTTTATTTCATTCTACGAGGGATGACTACATTTTATCAACTCCAGTTTACTGTCCAGCTCATCTTATCTTAAGTACTGTACACTTAAGTTAATTTCTTGTTGATAATTCTTGCATTTAATGTTAATAATGTGAACAATAATGTTTGTGTGGAAAGGTGCCTTGTGATGGTGGGCAGTGTGATGATGTGAGTCCTGCTCCATGCTCCTATCTCCCTTCTGGGCGCCTCTTGAACACGAGTAATGTAACTGGATGAGCTGTACAAGGAGGACACCAAACGAAGCAAGGGGAAGGTGCAAAGTACAAATAGTGCTTTTATTTCTAAAAAAACCAAAACTGTGTTCAAAAGAAAGTTCAGTGATTCAAAAGTCAATAAAAAAATAATCCGTTAAAAAGAAAGTGAAAATGTGGATGTTAAAATAATCCAATAAATATTCCATTTAAAAACAAGGTTAAAACAACAATGGCTGGAAGCAGTCCTTTCAAAACCCGGTGCCTTCTTTCACTGGCGACTCCCCTTCCAGGCCCTGCACCAGGAGAAATTGCCCTACCTGCAGCTGACCTTCTCCTGGTAGTCTGGTAGCCATTTGATCCCTGGCTCCGTAGGGCTCTCGCCAGACCGAGACTCAGGTTCCCCAGCAACCAGGGCACTCATGCTGGGACTTCAACCTCCCAAGCCTCCGACTCCCGCTGCCTTCCATTGTCTTATGTGGCAAGCCATCCTAGATCGTGGTCACTCCTGCTCATCGGCAAAACTAAGCAGGATTGACCCAATCAATCTGCCCCCAAGTGCTGTCCAAAGACTCCACTAGGGCTCGCTTCCCAGCTGCCTCTCATTGTTACAGTGAGCCTGCTCTCGCTCACTCACCCACTCACTCTCTCCTGCACCAGCTTCTACGCCTCCTGCCTTCTTCTCTCTTATCCTCTGTCTTGTTCTTTTCTTTTCTTTTTTCTCTCTCCGCGCTGGCGCTTCTCCTATTTATATTGGGGACGTGGCACAGGTGTGGCAATTAGCAGCTTCCAGCATCAATCATGAACATGGGCACTCTCACACCTGTGCACTTCAATGCAGAAACGCCCAAGCCAGTATCGCGGCCAGGAACCACTCTAGCCACACTACCACGCCACCCCTTTTTGAGCCGCGAGTGCAGCTATTATTTATTTAAAAACTGGCCTTTCCTTCTGAGCCGCGGACCCTCTATATCACAGGCAGGTGCAATATAAAATAAACACCAAGTAATTAGCTGAAAGCTTTGCTTTCATGAACTTTTCTGAACAATAGCCAGTCCCACAGCCCAGTCCCTAGGTCATTGCCTGGTATTTTTATGAACTTCTGCTGGTGAATATGGCATTAATCTCTGTTTATGAACAAACAAATTCTTTCTTTGATAGTCTTCACTTTCAAGGAATTCTAAATATTTGTACTTAAAATAAGAAGCAGGTGAAGCAGCCTTTGATGGCTCAAGAGCATGCCATTCAAAGTATTCTATATAGACTACCATGTTATGTTATGCTTTGTTTGGGTTGGGAACCAACAAAATTAAAACTTTTTTGATGTCTTATTCCAGTGGATGTAACTGATGTCTTCATTATTGGCTCTCACATTTTACCTTTTGTTTATGCATTATAGATTTACTCTGGACACCAGGAACAATGCTAACTGCATATAGCATTGTTTAATGTGGATCCTGAGGCGACCTGGAACAGACAGAGATGTGAATTGAAGAACAGGATTTGTTTAGTAAGAACAAAGAGTAGAAAAAGGAACAAAGGGAAAGGGGGAAAAAGAGAAGTTTGTGAAATAAAGCGAGGGATCTATGACAGAAGAGAAGCAAAGAAACCAAGCAATGATACAGAAAGTAAAGGATTCTAAAATTAAACCCTGAGTGATGGCTAAGTGCCACTTTGAAGAAGACCATCAGTAAATGTGTGCATTGACATGTCTGAATTATGATAATAGGTTCTACTCATGATGTAATTTTCAGATTCCAATTTGCCAGATATGATGGTTGGACTGGTTCAAAAGTGAAGGAGGGTAAAAATCAAGAAGTAATGAAAAAAGCACAAAGAAAAACAAAACCTTCACCAAAACAGTTCATTGAAAGATCAGCTGATCAATAAACTGTGACTAGCAAATACTGTGATCCATAAATAACCAACATTTACTGATAGACACCTGGGTGGTACAAGTTTGGAATCTCTAACCAGAAATCAGAAACAGGGGCAGGAATCTAAATGGTAATGCAAACTTTCATAAACAGGACAAATTAAAATTCATAGGTGATAACTAGAAAAGTCAGAAACATTAAATTCATTACATAAATTAAATTTTGCTTTTAGGGAGGATAAAGAGTCTTTCCTTTTTGTGGTTTTAAAGCTTAGACATGCAGGCTCTTGGTGCACAACCACCAGTGGCTCTACAGTGTGAAAGCATCACTAGAAACTAGTGTGATGCTGGCACAAAATCACATCTCTATATATATAAAATCCAACGTCTGCCTGTCTGTCTGTCTGTCCGCTTTTCACAAGAGAACTACTTAACGGATTTAGATCGAGTTTTTTTCTATAATCTGCTTGAAGATTCCAGTTGCTTTTGTGACTCTCTCATTGCGGCATGTATCATAATTCGCTTGCGGTACTGATTTATTTGCGCAAATCCAAGACAGAGGCTGTAGGCTGAAGGGAGGGGGAAGCTTGACGTCAGGAGTGGGGAGTCGGTCTACCTCTGTGTTTTGGAGCGTAACTTGCCTCCGCTTAGCTAGTGATACCTTTTTGTTTATTGATTTTTAAAGTTTGTCCTATTTCACTACTACACAGGCGCAACCGTGAGGAACAGCTAATCATCAATAAAAGTGAAAACAAGTAAAATGAAATTCCAAGAAAACAAGGAATAAATAGTTAAAACGTAACAACATCAACAGCTAAAGATCACGGATATGCAGAAAAAATCACTGAGATCAACTCCTGTGTTCATGAAATTCTCCAATATATGGGATGTTCTGAGCAGGGGGAAAAAACAGAAGAGGCTAAATTCATTTTCAAGCCCACACAATCCTCCAGCATTCAATGACTATTTAATTTCTACCTTTATTTTTTCTAGTGGTTGTTTTTTCCTGTAACAGCTCCTATATCCCATTCCTACCTTTTTTATTTTTTAGTCAAAAACTTGATGATGGCTAAACATCCTCAGCCTTTTTCAGGCAGAACTTCTTTGTAATTTAAATAATTGAATAATTGTGGAAATAACCTAAGTCTTTGCAGATGCACAATGATGCACCCCCTCAACAACTCAATACTGGATTTGAGATTGGTAAATATATATATATATATATATAAAGAGAGAGACAGAGAGAGAATGTACAGTATTGTTGTGCGTAATGGTACTGACCAGTGCCAACCCAGTGGATTCTTTCTCTTTACATTGCTCTTTTAAGCAGCTCACTATCATTAGATGGGCAGTTCGTCTTAGTCATACTAATTGTAAATCATAAGACCATGCTAGACTTTGAACTTAAGTGAGAGGAAAAATAAAACCACAGGGTTTATACAATCTTTATCTGTCTACTTTATCCAAAATGGCCAGAGAGAATGAAAATCAAATTTAATTAGCTCAGCATGTCTTTTCTGGAGATATGTAGATATACTCTACTGGAGGTCCTTTTTGAAAATAAAGAATTGCTGTAAGTTTTAAAATAGCCTGGATACCTGTTAATTCTGTGAAGGTGATGGAAGTTTAGAGTCACTTGCAAAAACCAACATAAGTGGATTGATTGATACAAAAACATTTGAGAATGTAAGCACCAGGATTTAATTTCTCTGTACTGCTTAGGAAGATTAACATTAGCCATAGCTATGAATAAAAAACACAAACCCAGGGAGAGTGCAGGACCCAGATAGTAGGTTTCATGTTAAATTTTTCTATGGCTTGGACTGAGAGTGGAATGTGGGACAAAGGAAGAGTGTTATGATCAGTAGTATTTATGAATTTATCTGAGAATTCCCATATGGAGTTCAGCTATCTAATTTATGACTCAAGGAGTTTCAATTTAAGATTAGTTTTTGCATTTTTGGGATAGTTGAATCTTGTTACAGTGTTTTGCTATAATGCCATCTTTGTTTTTCAAATTTTACTGGCATTTTATAATACTTGCATCAATTGACTCTATTGTAATATTACCTAGCATTCCCTGGAACGTACAATGCTTGTGACATCATCAGAGTGATGGTATATTTCAGAGGTATTCAAATTTGCAGATAAAGCATAATGGTCTGTGATTTTCAAAAAAATCTTTTGCTTTTGAATCCCTAGTTTAAACATCCTTTTGCTCTAGTTTCTAGGTTGCAATTTTTGGTTGTGTTTCTGTTTTTGACAAAACAACAGTTTGACTTTCTGTTATGGCTTTGGCTTGTGTTTGTCATCTCTTACAAGACAGAACAAGAGAAATCTACCCTCACATAACATGTGATTTTTTTTTCGCCATTTTTGTTACATCACACTATTTCATAAAACACCAAAAACAAAGTAAAGTTTGAACTCATAACAGCATATTGTACCATCTACATCAACTGAGCATGCTTTCAGCTGCTGGAATCCAATCGAGGCAACATAACAACTCCTGACATACAGAAACCAAGTCAAAGTTGCCCTCATGTATAAAACCTTACATTCCAAACGAAAATTTTGCTTATGCTAAAGGCAAAAACAGAGTATGCACAAAAAAGTTGAACTTATAAAATTATATGTATGCCACGTCCCATGATGACATTGTTTAATAGTTATCAAAAGAACTTAAAACTAGGCCCTTGTGCACATGCTTTTAGCTACTCCAAACACATGCATGTTAGGTAAACTGGTGATGCTAAATTGTCCCATGAAACACACATGTGTGTAGGTGGGCATATGTGTTCACCCTGAGATGGGCCTGTTTGTTCGAGGGTTCTTTCTTCCTGCATCCATTGCTTTTTGAGATAGGCTCCAGCTGCCCCTGCTTTGAATAAGAGGGTTAAGAAGATGGATGGATCAGCATACATAAATCTTTCTCTCTTCAAAGCAACCCTCTTGAATGTCACCAGCTCTTAAAACAGAGAAATTACTGGTTAGTTCACTGCTTTAGATTTAACTTGAGAGAAGTTATTTCATCCTGAATATGTTGCAGTATTCTCCACTTTTCCATGCACGATTGAAGCTCGTGTCAGCAAATAGGTCACCAGCATTCAGTCTAAACAACTGAAACATGCCTGATGCTTTATCGTGCCTGTATAAACAACAGTGTGTCAGTCTAAGCAAATCTCCATCATGTCACACATACCCTTGTTGCAAAATATTTTGAAAACAAAACTGTGACGTTTGTCTGTTTGAAGAAGCAAATAAATAGCAGAAAATGCTCCAACTTGCAAATAAGTTGTCTAAGTCGCATGCAAATATTATCATTTGCATACATTTTCTAATTTCTTAAAATAAGAAAGTGCTCATTTTGCCACAATTGAAATATATAGACAAGCAAACTTAAAAGCACGTTTTCTGCCATTTAACTATTATTAATGGTATTTGTGCCATTTTTTGTGATGATGGCTGATTTATTAGATGACTTATATGTCCTCGAGTCGCCCTCTTGGAGTGGTGTGCTGAACTGGAGCCTACATTACAGTGGCCAACACACAGAAATCAATTGATCCCTGATCCATTACAGGTTTAGAACAAATCCATCCATCCATTCTCCAACCCGCTGAATCCGAACACAGGGTCACGGGGGTCTGCTGGAGCCAATCCCAGCCAACACAGGGCACAAGGCAGGAACCAATCCCGGGCAGGGTGCCAACCCACCGCAGGACACACACAAACACACCCACACACCAAGCACACACCAGGGCCAATTTAGAATCGCCAATCCACCTAACCTGCATGTCTTTGGACTGTGGGAGGAAACCGGAGCGCCCGGAGGAAACCCACGCAGACACGGGGAGAACATGCAAACTCCACGCAGGGAGGACCCGGGAAGCGAACCCAGGTCCCCAGATCTCCCAACTGCGAGGCAGCAGCGCTACCCACTGCGCCACCGTGCCGCCTGTTTAGAACAAATGAGTTTAGAAAATGGATTAACAGACATCACGATGTGATTGATGTGTCATTGAACATTTCTGTCCTGCTGCCCCAAGTAGCTAAAATGCCAGCACCCAAAAAGTTTGCATAGGACTTACAGACAGTCGCAATGTTGTTTACATTTCAGCCAATTTCCAAGGTAAGTTTGTGTTTTAAAAATCCTGACTTTTGCGTAAAAAAATGACTTTTATTCAAGAGGCTCCAGGTCACAACTCACTTGGCTGCATAGATTAAAAAAATTAACATATTGAAAATCAATAATTAATGTAAGTAAGACAAACAACATACATGCCAAGCTAAATAAAAAACACACTAAAAAAGTTGGCATTACCATGTCAAGGTTAACTTAGATGAAATAATAACTATTTATTTATATATGCAAAGAATTACTAAAGAATTAAGGGCTTGAAATCATCATTGTGGTATTATTCTTAAACAGATTGCAAACAACAGCTTACAAAATTTGCAACACAAGTCCACTGCCAAAGTTAATTACAAAAGATAACAGGAATACAGTTAGACCCTAAACCACAAAAGAATCAGAACATAAACAGACCTAAAGGAAGATCGAGGAGTTCAAGACAATTTAGCCTTGCCTGTGCCGTCATGTGACTGCCAAGTATCCAAAGATGTTGATTGTAAACAGGTGAAGTTCTGAGACTGCAGCAATTAAAAGCAGGAGGAGGAGTCAGTTATAATAATAGAAAAGTGGGAGGGGCCAGGCTGGGGACCTGCTCTTCCCTATGTTTGGCATTTAACAGTTAACAGTGAGTCCTACTCTGCTAGCTGTAATACTGTCTCCATTTCATCTGCTCCTATCACGCCATAACACTCCATTTTTTTTGAAGGCCAAAAAATAACACTTTATTTACCCAACACTGGCCTGAATATATTAATTAACAACTCTTGCCACATTTTCCTTACAAATGTAATACTCACTCTGCTCATCAGAATCTTATATTCTGACTTGCGTCTCTCCTGAAACCGTCTTTATAAGCTTTTATTGGACATCGCACGGGATTGAGAAAGCTAACAGAAGCCAGGGCACCAAATTATGCATTGAGTGGAAAAGTGACTGCAGTGCCTAAAGTCGAATGAGAGCAGCAGTCTGCATGCAGGTGACAATTTTTAGCTAACGCAAATTATAGTACATCTGTTTACTCCTGCTTTAACTGTCACGATTGTGTCATGATCAAATGGCACTTGATCACATTAAAAAACCAAGTGTAAACCTGCTGGTGTGACATCACACAGACCACATTCAGAGTTGGTCACAAATGGATAATGACCACATTTAACATTGAGTCGGAATGTAAATGTGTTTTGCATCCTGTAGAAAAGACACAAAGCATCATGTAGGGCTGTGGCAGCAGTCAGGTAAGCCATGGAAAGGTGGCCAGGCCTGACACCAGTGCAACTTTAAAAAGTGAGCGGAGTGCATGGGTGAAGTCGAACTATCATCTCGTTCACACAGTTGATTCCTTATGGCATAGTAGCAAATCACCTTTTCTTCACTTCTTCTTGTTGGGTCAGTATTAGCTGCCAGTCTCCACGTTAATTACAGGTTAGAAGTTGTGGTGTGCTATGCTACATTGATAAACGTGAGTGGGCACTGGAGACGCGCTTTAATGGCAGGTGTAAATGTAAGCCAGCTAAATTATATATGAATGCAATCTATAAATGAAATGAATGTGAGAAAACTAATAGTCATGCAATATGTTTTGAATATGGCTGTTTTATAAAGGTCCAAGAACAGCAAGCAGACTTTGAGTTTGACTTCCCTGCTCTAAAGAAAATAATCCAAGATCAGAAGATGAAGTTATATAAAGTCTGCAGAAGTGTTCCAACAGACACAAGCTATGCTACAGGAGTTAATTGCAATAATCTAATTTTCTTTCAGCATACCTTTTATTTAATGCTGTTTGTAAAGATGTGCTCTTTCACAATTCCTAGCTACTGAAGCTAAAGCAATCGAACAGTTGCCTGTTTTAATGAGATACAAGGGGATCCTGCAACCGTATCATTAATTACCAGAAAGGTTATAGTGGATTGATTTCCAGCGAGAAGAACTTGACTGAACTTGAAAACCGATTTCCTTGAATTTATGTTATGTAGAATATTTTTTCCTTGTAATGTGTTGGCAGGTTCAGAAAACATATGAAAGAATGGACAAATGAGCAACTGACTAGACTGTTATGCTATTCAAATGATGGCAAGGCAATCAATAAAGTAAATATTCTTTCTTTCTTTCTTTCTTTCTTTCTTTCTTTCTTTCTTTCTTTCTTTCTTTCTTTCTTTCTTTCTTTCTTTCTCTTCCCTCTAATTAGCCCTCTGACTCTGCCCGCTTCGTCTAGAAAATCTAATTAAAAACAATCTTTTCTGGCCGACTCATTGATTGTAATTAGACTATTTCTCATGCAAATGAAAGGGAGAACAGCAGTGGGAGAGAAATGTAAACATCTGATCTCCAAAGTTTCCCTTAAAACATCTGTTCTTAGAGTAGACCTCTCAGCTTGTTAAATGAGTTTTATATTTTTATCTTTTAGGAAGAAAAAAAAAGATGGCATTTTGTGCTTAATGCTTCTGCTGCAATTGCTTGTTCCAGCTCATTCCGGTGATATTGATTTTCAAGTGCAACTTGCCAGAAATTTGAACTCATCCTGCTTTTATCTTACTTATAAACATAAGCACATGGAGAGTCTTTTTCAGTTTTGTTTATGCATGCAAATATGTCTTCAGAAGTTTCATTTTTTTTTAATGTATCCATTATACTCTTTTTCATTTCCTGCCATTTTCTTCATAGTTCCTGAATTTCCTGGCCAGAGTAAAAACAGGCAAAAAAACATACACAAAAAAGAAACAACTAAATGGGTCATTTTGAGTTGCCCAGGAAAAATATTAATAAAAAGACACGTGGAGCTTCCAGGAGATAGTTCACCTTGAAACACTTGAGAAACTGCAATGTCCTGATTAAGAAGTTTGCCAAGCAAAGCAGTACATAAAAGTCACATGGAGGCTGACTGACCCAAAGGGTCTTGAAAGTTAAGTATTTTAGTGAATGGAAAATAAGAGATGTAGTCCATTACCAAGGGTCAAATGTAATAAAAACAAGAAAATATCTTATACATATGGGTACGATAAACGGCAAAATATTTCTGTATTTAGACGCAATGCTGCATGTTTCAGCACTTGTTGTAGAGCACATAAAACAGTTATATCACACCATGCTGTGATGTGCAGCAAGTCATCTTTCATTTTAAATCTTCTCTGCAGTAAGTTTATTCAAAATGACTTGCAGGCTTTCCCACATTTGCTTGAATTAGTGCTTTGACTGCATGCACTGATTGTTATTCATTGTATTTTATCAGCAAACACAGTCAACACTCAAGTAACACCAAAATCACAGTTAAAATGTCCTACTACCCATTCATTTTCTTAGCCTACTTTATTTAATGTCGAGTTTGGGAGAGCCTGCAGCCTTAGGTACAAGGCAGGCACCAACTTGTAAATGGGATGCACACACACACACACACACACACACACACACACACACACACACACCAAACTTGGCTTTTGTATAGAGGGAAAGTCAGAGCACCCATAGAAAATCTACGTAAACAGAAATAAAATGTGGAAATTCCAAATAGTAACATGGCCTGGAATGATGCACAGATCTCTAAATCCGTGAGGCAGAAGTGTTAAGCATGATGTCACCCACTATAAGGCTCTGTTATAACCTGGGACTTTACACTTTGCATATCTAATGTACAGAAGCATTACATGTATTTGAAGCTAAGCCTTGCAACATGTGCAATTTATGTAACATTTGGCTAAAGTGTAACTTAAGAATATGGGAAAACAAGACTCCTAATGGGTCTTAGCAAATTACAGGTTGAAGCTGAGCCAACATAAACCTCTTACTCTTCCACTTTACTAATTTAATGACATTTGGTACAGAGCTTCCGCTCGTCTATGTAAAATGGAAATGTTGCTCATTTTCAGTGTTCAGGCATACGGCTGCACAACTCATATGAACCATCTAAAAGATCAGAGTAATATAGTTCACTCTTTACAAGTTTTGATGAGAACAGGCCATTCAACCCAACAAAGCTTATCCACCTAATTCCTCTAGAATAACATCAAGTCTAGTGTTGAATGTCCCTAAAGTCCTACTGTCTACCACATAACTCAGTAATTTGTTCCATGTGTCCATAGTTCACAGTGTGAAATGTACCCTTAACAATTTCCAACTGTGCCAGCGTGTTCTTGTTGAATTCATTTTAAAGTCACAACCTGGACCCACTGTACTTTCAAAATTTTAACATTTCAATTATGTCACCTCTTAATCTATCTTTGCTTAAATCTGAAAAGGTTCAACTCCTTTAATTTTTCCTCATAACTCATACTCTGCCATTTTGGAATCAGCCTAATTGCTCTTCTTTGGACTTTCTCTGACACTGCTATGTCTTTTTGTAGCACAGAGACCAAAACTGTACACAGTGCTCTAGATGCGGCCTCACTAGTGCGTTATAAAGCTTAAGTATGTCATGAGATCTATGGCAGCGTTTCTCAACCTTTAAGTATTTGCGACCTGAGTTTTCATAACAGTTTTAATCGCGCCTCCCTAATGTTTTTTTGAAACCCTAATAAAATTTATTCCTATATTTTTTGCCGCCGATACACTGATACAAGTTTAAAATTTTCCTACAAATAGCGAAATTATGCCACATATGGCAACATTCGCGCCCCCTTTTTTGTTACTTTAGGGGGGCGCACCCCACAGTTTGAGAACTGCTGGTCTATGGCAAAACAGCAGGGCGCAGGTTTTTATAAATACTGCTGTTGTGAACTTTGAGTTTAAAGTACCAGAGAGTCCAAATAAGTTCCTAAAATGCCCACTAGAGGGGGAAATCCCATCAAAAACCAGGGTACAGTGGACACTAAAAGGGCCTTGTAGACACTTTATGAAATAATAGAAGTTTAATATCACAAAAATTCTCTTCAATTACAATGAAGTTTCATTGTGCACAAAGACAAATGTATATGCTGTTAACAATAAGGCAGTCTAAAGCAAATATATTCACAACAGAGTAAGCTAAAACAAAATCAAAGTACAGAGCATGAAGTCTAAAAAGTACAGCAAATCAAAAACGCACAGTAAAAATACAAAGAACACAAATTCACCACACCTTAGAACATACAAAATGAACCACCAGGAACTGTGAGACACCCTCCAGACTTATAGGATAGAGGGCAGTGCCTGGCAGTGATTGGCAAGTGGCCCCACCTCTTGAGGGACCACCCATAAAACACATGAAACATAATACAGGCAAAGAAAATACATCAGATAAATAACAATTGTAACATTAATATAAATAAATGACTCAACAAAGAATGAAATGGACATAAAGCAAGACTTTGACCCCCAGCCAAGAGAGAAACCCCCTGCTGAAATATAAAAAGTGTGTCTCAGATTCTGTGAGTGTAGGTGTGCGTAGGAGAAACGGGTGACCGCACAGTGCGTAATGGGGAAATGTGTGACAGCGAACAGTGCAGACAACCCCCATTATCGCTCTGTGGATTGTGAAGGGAAGCACTTACACTCTGTGATGGATGGTCCGTGGTGAAGGGGCAAATTTTTAAATAAATAATTGCGCCTCAAAGTGCAGGCTCGGCTGACCGTGCACACATGTGCAAATGAAAATGGGTTAGAGAGGTTCCGCCTTCACACACTCGCACCTGTGCCCAATCAGGCCCAATCAGGCAAGATAAAAGAAGCCAGGGAGCAACCACATGTACTCCAGGAGGTCTCCACTGCAAGGCAGTGGATGGCAGCGGGAGTCGAAGGGGGTAGGGCTTGGAGGCACCTTATGCAACATCAGGGAACTGGCGTCAGGGAGACGGACCAGGATAAATGTTTGTCTGTGCCTGCTGGAGGATGTCTGCTCATGCTGCAAGATCCGAATAGGGTAAGCGGGGGAGATGTCAATTTTAGAAGGATGCATCTAGGCTTGTGGGTTTTTACAGGACAGTTTCCTGGCAGCATTTGAAGATCAGTTATGGATTATTTATTTGGGACTTTTAACGTCCACACACTACACCGGATTTTAGGGATTATGTATTTATTGCTTAAGGGAATTGTTTAAGTCACTACACTTTTGAACACTGGTTTTGTTTTTGTTGAATATTTAATAAAAGAACTGAACACTGTTGCATGTAATCCTTGGCTACGTGAGTGGGTCCTCATTTGCCTGGCTTATCTCAATTATGACTATCGACTGCCTGGGGTTCAAGAGGCTCCAGGAAGTAGTGAAGCATTTGGAAGATTCCTGCGGTGACTGATGGAGGTGGCTGGGAGAGGGAACTGGACTTCAGGGAACCCAGCAGGTACAGTCAGAGGTGGCTGGGGGAGACAACCATAAATGGTCCTGTTGAACAGACGTGGAGTGAGAGCAGTGGAGAGAAACCGAGAGAGAGAGAGAGACTGGAAAACAAGATGGGGAGAAAGCCAATTCTGAAACTAATTGTATTCTTGTCTTCAGTTGTTTATTGGATTTTGGTTTTGATTTTTATCTTCTTCACTGCACTGTTTTTAATAGACATTTATTTATTGAGACCTTATTAACTGCCCTGCAAAATGACACTACTTGTGTTTGATTTTTATTGTTTAATAAATATGCATGTCTGCCAAACTTTTTGTAACTCCTTACTTGCCCTAGTCTGTCCTCGGTTATAAACTACAAGATGCACAAATATGCCCAAGGGCTGCAGGAAAGGAGAATCACAAAGCAAAACCACCTTTGACTTGTACTCTACACATTACTAAGCAACCCTGCTTTAATTTTCACTGACCTTTAAAAGAAACCATTTTATTGTTCAAGCTTGCATTGTTGATGTATATTATGTAAGTCTGAATTTACAATACACTCACTACAAGGATTCTTTGGATGAGACATACAGTAAACTGTATCAGGTGTAGTACAGACACATTGCGAAATTTAAGCAATTCACTGTCCTTGCCTGTCTTACATGGGTCTTTCATTGAATTTGTAATCAATCCTGAGAAGAGTGTTAGTGTAATGTGTGCTCCCTGTCTCTTTCTCTCTCTCTCTGGTCCATCTTGAATGCAAACTTCCAGGTCACTGAAGACACCTAGAGATTATTCAGTGGCTCCTTTTCAGTGTAGTACCTGGGGTTGGGTTAGTACTCACTAAACAGTTGTGTGACGTGAAGCAGATCCCTATTGAACATTATTATAACATTGGTAAAAGACCTTCTTCTGCTTGTTTAGTGAAACTAGTTTAAGATGAGAACGAAGTCCAGAAATCTCTTATATCTCTACTACGTGGGAGCTGGATGCTAGTGCTAATGCGTGTCTTTATGGGTCTAAACCATTTCACAATGGCTGTGAAGCATATTGCCTTATTCAATTCAACTTAGTTTATTTTTGTATGTAAATATAGAATGTGTACACATAGAGACACAGATTTGTTTAAACACACTGGGAAACAAAGCAGTTTTGAAACTGATTAACATAAATGCAGACCAACAATATCTGTCCATTAATTGTTGAACTATGGCCAGTTAACAATGAAGGAGAGGAAAACAAAGAAAAAAACTCCAGTCACAAGCATCCCTGTAGAAAAATAAAGCTCTATGCGAGGGGGCATGTGGGTAATGAGGGTTGTGGGAGTTCCATGGTCAATTGTAAGAGAGAAAGTCAAAGACAAAGTCAGGCACAGTCACAGCCCTGCAGATTAACTAGCTGCCCACCCCATATTGACCATTCTATAGTAAGTCTCTGCTGGGCCATACAGTCTTATTCCAAGGCTTCCAGTATCTCAGATGACTTGTCCATGGGCAGCTTGGCATTACAGCAGTGGCATCAAGAGTTACGAGAAGAAACAGAGTAGATTAAAAGAATTATCACTGAAGACTGTGACCTTGTGGTTTAGTGCTGTTTCTGGACCATGACGTTGATTCTCCATCCAGCCATAGTTTGTATAAAATTTGCTTGTTCTTGGTTTTGTACCCCATTTGTTCCCAAACTCCAAAGACTTGAAGCTTAAATTAGTTAGTGAAATGGACCTTTATGAGGATGTACCTTACAAACAACTGGTATTACCTTCAAAGATAGTTAGTCCTGATGCTCCAGCTCTTCACATCCTTGTAATGGATCAAACAGATTAGAAAATTATGAAATAATTGAAAACCTTACTAACTCATTTTACTAAAAATGCAATCAACACTCCACATTATCTTTAATATAATAGTAAAAAAAAGTTATCAAATATGGCATGTCCAGACAAATAGGTGGCTTTCTTTTAGGAAATTGCTGCACAAATATAAGATGGGCAAACAAGTCATTAGAATATGGCATTTCCCACACCATGCCAATAATAACTGAAGCAAAACTCCCAACTTCCTGGAGGTAATTCCTGACACACTGTACTATTGTTCTAATAAGCATTTGCAAATGGCAAGTCAGAACAAAAAACATTTTAGAATGCCCTAATGAAAAAACATTTTAAATCACCCATGGGAGCATGAAGAAAAGTGTTTTATCTGAGAGTAAGCAAACTAAGCACCACATGGCCATGATTTTCAAAGTGGGCAGCTATATCCTGTGAAAGCACACATGTGCCCCTGATAATGCATTTTCAGTTGGTTATTCTTGGGATCTTTTATGTAACTGCCTACGGGGTGTCCAGCCTTTTCTGAATGCCTGGCTTTGCTTGGGCTCCTTCTGCATTTGCTTTTCACCTCTATGTTTATCTTTTTAACCTGGCAGTCAGGACTTATTGAGAAAGCTCCAGCATCCAGTGCCTTCAGAAAGTATTCACATCCCTTCACTTTGTAATCATTTTGTTATGTTGCAGCTTTATGCAAAAATCATTTTAATTCTTTTTTCCCTCATCAAGCAACACTCAATACCCCAGAACGAGAAAGCGAAAACAAGGTTTTAGGAATTTTCTGCAAATGTATTAAACAATCAAAACTGACACAAGTATTCAGACTCTTTACTCAGTACTTCGTTGAAGCACCTTTGTCAGCGATTTCAGCCTGGAGTCTTTTTAGGTGTGACATGACAAGCTTCACACACTTGGATTTTAGGATTTTCATGCCATTCTCCTCTGCAGATCCTCTCAGATTCTCTCAAGATGGATGAAGACTGACAGTGGACAGCTTGTTTCAGGTCTATACAGAGATGTTCAGTTGGGTTCAAGTTCCAGGCTATGACTGGGCAACTCAAGGACATTCCCAGAGTTGTTGCTAAGTAACTCCTGTATTGTCATTGCTTTGCGCTTAAGGTTGTCCTGTTGGAAGGTGAACCTTTGGCTGAGGTCCATAGCACTGTGGGGCAAGTTTTTCATTAAGAATATCTCTGTGCTTTGCTTTGATCAGTTTTCCCTCAACCCTGACTAGTCTCTCAGTCCCTATAGCTGGAAAATAACCCCATAGCATAATGTTGCCACCACTGTGCTTCGCCTTTGGACTGATATTGCATAGGTGACTACTTTCCTCCAGACGTAATGGTTAGAACTGAGACCAAACCGTTTAATCTTGGTTTCTTCAGACCAGAGAATCTTGTTTCTCATAGTCTGAGAGACCTTCAGGGGCCTTTCTGCAAATTCCAAGTGAGCTTTTATGTGTCTTTTACTGACCAAATTCATGGAGTGTTGCAGTGATGGCTGTGTTTCTTGAATGTTTTCCCATCTCTGCAATGGTTCTCTACAGCTCATCCATTGTGACCACTGGGTTCTTGGTCACCTCTCTTACCAAGGCCCCTCTCCACAGATTGCTCAATTTGGTTGGCTGGCCAGCACTAGGAAGAGTCATGGTGTTCCTAACGTCTTCCATTTAAGAATTATAGAGGTCACTATGCCCTTCGGAACCTTCAGTTCTGCAGAAATTTGTTTGCAGCTTTCTCCAGATCTGTACCTCAACACAATCCTGTCTCTACCAGCAATTTCTTTGACCTCATGGTTTGGTTTTTTGGTTTGACACACATTGTCAGCTGTGGAACATTCTATAGACAGGTGTGTTCATTTTTTTAATCCCGTGCAACCATCTGAACTGACCACAGATGGACTCCAAAAAAGGTGTAGAAACATCTTAATGATGATCAATAGAATGGGATGCAGCTGAACATAATGGTCTTAATACTTGTATCAATGTTATATTTCATCTTTTTGTTTTAAATAAATTTGCAAAGATTTTAAAATCCTGTTTTCACTTTGTGATTGTGAAGCACTGACTGTTGTTTGATGAGGGGAAAAAAATGAATTTGAATGATTTTAGTATAAGGCAACAACATAGCAACATGTGTTAAAAGTCAAGGGGTCTGAATACTTTCTGAAGATATTGTACATCACCTGGAAAGGATGACTGTCCATCACAGACCACACTCACAAACATCTCTCCAGTCTGCTGCACTTGTCCCATTTGGATTTACCAATCCATTTGATGACGTATTTTAGTCTGTAGGAAGAAAACGATTCTCTTGAGGAAATTCATGTAAAGCAAACCAAGGTCCAAGTACTCTAAGATGACAGTATTAGCCATTTTGTCACTGTGGCGCCATGAAGTAGAGGAAGTTTGATTTGGAAGTGCACATGTACTTAGCAAATTGGATAAACCATCTCAATGCATTTAACTCTGGTGTTTTGCAATGAACGAAATTAAGTAAAAAAGGATCTTGTAGATCATTTAAGGTCTTAGCAATAAAATAAGCTTGGTCTCATTGAACAGTGATAAAAAATAGCCTAAGGTAATTGGATAGAGCTTGTGTATTTTACTATAAGACTGAAGATACATGGCTCATTGCAATAAGTCTTACAAATTACCTGGTTATTTGAAAAATAGCAGTTTCCTTTCCAATTATTCTGGCTTATTGCAAACTGCCAAAGCCAATTGCAATGAAATGGATTTTCCAATTCACCTACAACAGAAGGAGAATTACAGTACAAGGAATTGATGAAAGATGGCAATAGGTACATACTGTACCATCCTTCACTCACGATGCCAATATATAAATGCTTCAATGCAATAACTTAATTTTGATTTCAAAGCTGTGCGAGATGCACTTCAGAGGATGGATGTTCATTTTTCTTTCTCCTTGTCTGCAGGATAGCCAGATTTTAATTCCCTTTAGATGGTAGCAATAAACGCTAGTATAATTTCCCTGTGACATTGCATATAACTGTACATTTACTATGTTTTAATGATTTATTTATTTAGCGTCTGTTGACAAGTTAGTCAGTCATTATCCAACCCGCTATATCCTAACACAGGGTCACGTGGGTCTGCTGGAGCTAATCCCAGCCAACACAGGGCGCAAGGCAGGAACAAACCCAGGGCAGGGCGCCAGCCCACCGCAGGGCACACACACACACACACACACCAAGCACACACTAGGGACAATTTAGGATTGCCAATGCAATTAACGTGCATGTCTCTGAACTATGGGAGGAAACTGGAGCACCTGGAGGAAACCCACGCAATTTACGGGGAGAACATGCAAACTCCCTGTTAAAAAGTGTGAACACATATCCTGTATGTCTCTCACAAAAATATGTGATACAAATAAATGTTGTTGGGCTTTCAACAAGTACAAAATACAGTAAATAACTAAACAATAATTTGTACTGTTAATATAACACTTCATTAAATAATATAGTTATAGTATAATTATATAATGTACGCACCATGGTTTTGTATGTTGTCTTGGGTAAAGGTGTCTGTAAAATAACCTTGCGTGATCTTCTCAGATCACAGAGACTGTGCAATGTAGAGTGTGGTCTTATCAGTTATCTAAAGCTAAGACGTTACTGGCCTTGTCACAAGACTGCATCCATTAATACTCCTCTTTCAGTCACACTTGAACTATCAATCTAGACTACTGTATGTTAACAAGAGTCTGTCATTCAAAAGACTGAAAAAGTAGTATCAATCAGACCATAAAAACCAGTTTCAATCAGATCGACTGAAAAAAACAATTGCTGTACATGTAGTACCAATTCTTATTAATTCTTCAGTCTTACTGGTAATATTCCTGATTTATTGAAATGCAGCAAAGTTCAATCTTTATCAGATAAGTAGATTAGCAATTACAGTCTCATTTTAAACAACCTTTCCTTGGTGTGGTGCTATAAAAATGGTAGGATCACAACTTCATTCCCACCTTAAATACTAAAGTATATTTGAAATGCTTCCGCTTGCTGTTTAGTCTAAGCACAGAACAGAAACCGCATGATGTCATGATGGGTTTAGACAAAAGATGGTGCTTCACGAATATGCTGTGTTTACTGTATATGAGGAATCAACAAAAGCACTTGATCAGAGAGGTGATGCTATTTATCTTGATTATCAGAAAGCTTTTGATAAGGTATTCTTTAATACTAAAAGAAGTGGGAATTTAATGAGCAGCATGTAGAGGGGTGCAAAATTGGATACAATGCAGGAAACACAGGTTTATGGAACATTTTTGATGTTAAAAGTGACAGTACTCATGGATCAGTGTTGGGTCTGCTGCTCTATTTAATGAAACAATAATCTTAATAAGAATATACTATAAATAACGAGCTGGTTAAGACTGCAGATGGTACTAAAATAGCTAGTATAGCAGATAATCTAGAATCAGCTGAATCTGGACCTGGACAAAATTTAGACTTAGGCAAATTTATGGCAGATGAAATTTTATGCAAGGTAATTTACTGAATCACAAAAATAAAGTAAAATGTGAGATATGAATACACAATAAGAGGTTTGAAACCTTATTAGAAGATCTTGGAGTAATAGAGAACTCATCATTACATTAAGACAGTGGACATAATAGATTAAGAAGGATAACAGCAGGATGTTAGGATATGTGTGGAGTACAAATCAAGGGAGGATATGCTTAAGTCATATAATCCACTAATTAGGTCTCACCAGGACTTCTGTCAAAGCCCATATGAGGCCCTAGGCTGGGGGGTTTTGGGCATACCTTTTCAGTTACCAAAGTAATGCCCCTCGGTGTAAATAACATGGACGGAGGGGGCAGAAAAGGGCAGGAAGAGCTGGAGTGCATGCCGTTTGAGTTATTTAAATGGCGCCGCTTGGTGTCTCTTTTAGTATTATTAGACTTTGAGCATGGCGGGAGAGGATCTCCCACTTGGTGTCCATAGGACATCCCTTAACTTTCATAAATGAAATCCATTCATCTCTTAATAGATTGACCAGCTATTACTACTGCATACAGTTTTGGTCTCCATGTAGCAGCATTAAAGAAATTAAACAGATGGACTATGCTGATTCGGGGACTGATGGTAGGATTTGAATTAGTTAGTAAGAATACTGTAGACGTTAACAAGATATTGTTAGCTTTTACCTCAGAGGGCACGAACACTACTCCACTATCTAATACCTGTTTTCTCTAAGTAACTCATATGCTTTTCCAGTATCTATTTTTCTCCCATTTTCTCCCTTATCCAAAAGATGTGTGTAAGGCTAATGGCCCCCTGTAAGTCTGGGTGTGAGTGCTAGTGTGACGTGTTTCAGCACCCATGCTGGGGTTCAGATGCTTTTTGTATGTCTATTTTGTTGCTTATTTTATGGATTAGTTGGTATTGATATGTCTAAGTATATTCTGCTATGTTCCTTGTGCTTTGTGAGTGGTTCCCCAAGAGGCGGGGCCACCAGCCCATCACCACAGGTTTTTGAAAGTTCACAGTCCTTGCGGTTCATTGTGAATGCGCTCGTGGTGGTGGTGGTGGTGGTGGTGATGAGTTCCAATGTATATGCTGCACTTTTTAATTATTTGTGAATTGCTGGATTTTTGACCTAATAATCTATTCTTACTTTGTGATTGGGATTTGTTTGCCTTGGATTGTCTTTTTTCAGGCAACTCCTCTTGTGTTTTGTGCTCTATGGAGTTTTAGTTTGTTATAGAACATTTTTTGTACAAATAAAGCATTTTATTTATAAAGATACTACATTGGTCTTTTTCTGTCTAGCTGGGGTTTGATGGTTTTCCCCACTCTAGTGTGCTTTGGAACTCTTTGGTTCATAATATAGTGTATACCTCAGTGAAGAGGTGCCCTGTGCAGATATGGTTCCTGCCTTGTAGCCAAAGATGCCAGGGAAAGGCACCAGCTTCCTGTGACCCTTATACATGTAATGTACAGTATTTGTGAGATTAGAAAGTATACAGCAAATATACCAACGTTTTTGCTGAGTACAGAGAAGTTAATTCATGAATTTATTTAAAGCCAAATTAACTGCAGCAGTGTGTTTTATCCTTAGGCAGTTTAAATTGTTTAATTTTTCCAGTCTGCAGGTAATTTCACAAAGAAATAGGAAATACAACTATAGAAATTTTTACATTCATATGCAGGATATGTTTCTACCTTTGCTTCCAGTTAAATTTAGTGTTGTTTACACTATTCTGTACATAACATTTAAAGCTTTAAATGGCTTTGTCCTCCTTTACTTAACAGAACTTTCTACTGTGAGAGGATTCCTACCTTGTAAAATCCCTCGTCTATCTAGGTCTACTGTTGTAGGACAAGTCTTTAGCTTAAGTTGTTCTCCAAACTTTGGAATAACCTCCTTCAGTCTCACCAAGTCTCTGTTTAAGTTCAGTGTATCCTCTTTAAAATGAAAATACAAACAGTAGTTAAGGGCTGGGTGCCTGATAGGAAAGCCCCATTTATTGCTCTCAGTAGCTGTCAAGTGTGCATAATCACAATGCCTGACCTCTGTCCTGTACCAAAAAACCTGCAATGGCCATGTGAGCATCAGAACTGGACGATGAAGCAGAGGAAGAATGTGGCCTGGTCTGATGAATCACATTTTCTTTTAAATCATACATCATATAAACAGCATGGGGGCTAGTCAATGGTATCAATTCCTTCATCCTCCAGGAACTGCCTGCATACTCTCGCCAGGGCATTGTCGGGCACCAGGAGGAACCCAGGGCCCACTGCACCAGCATAGGGTCTGACAATGAGTCCAAGAATTTCATCCCGATACCTAATGGTAGTCAAGATGCCTTTGTCTAGCCTGTAGAGGTCTGTGCGTCCCTCCATAGATATGCCTCCCCAGACCATCACTGTCCCACCACCAAACCGGTCATGATGAACAATGTTGCAGGCAGCATGACGTTCTCCATGGCTTCTCCAGACCCTTTCACGTCTGTCACATGTGCTCAGGGTGAACCTGCTGTCATCTGTGAAAAGCACAGGGTGCCAGTGGTTGACCTGCTAATTCTGGTATTCTATGTCAAATGCCAATTGAGCTCCACTGTGCCGGGCAGTGAACACAGGGCCCACTAGGGGACGTCAGGCCCTCAGGCCACCCTCATGAAGTCTGTTTCTGATTGTTTGGTCAGAGACATTCACACCAGTGGCCTGCTGGAGGTCATTTTGTAGGGCTCTGGCAGTGCTCATCCTGTTCCTCCTTGCCCAAAGGAGCAGATACCGCTCCTGCTGATGGGTTAAGGACCTTCTATGGCCCTGTCCAGCTCTCCTAGAGTAACTGCCTGTCTCCTGGAATCTCCTCCATGCCCTTGAGACTGTGCTAGGAGACACAGCAAACCTTCCGGCGATGGCATGTATTGATGTGCCATCCTGGAGACGTTGGACTAACTGTGCGACCTCTGTAGTGACCAGGTATCGCCTCATGCTACCAGTAGTCACACAAAACTTGTGAAAAACAGTCAGAAAAGATGGGGAGGGAAAAATGTCAGTGGTCTCCACCTGTTAAACCATTCCTGTTTTGGGGGTCATCTCATTGTTGCCCCTCTAGTGCACCTGATGTTAATTCCTTTAACACCAAAGCAGCTGAAACTGATTAACAACACCCTCTGCTACTTAACTGACCAGATCAATGGCCCAGAAGTGTCATTGACTTGATGCTATACTCTGATTAAAAAGTGCTCCTTTAATTTTTTTGAGTAATATATATGTTACAGCCAAAACCCGAAGTTCAGCCAGTTCCCGAATTGACCGGCCATTTCGCATTTTGGCTGCGAGGTGCGGCCAAAGTCCGAAGTACTAGAAATGACCAGCATATATGCTACTTTGGCCAGCCATTTCGCGAAGTGGCGAGAACTCCCTGGTCAAAATCCGATGTGCTGATGTAAGACTGTCCACTCAAGGTGCGAAGATGCTTAAAAATTTTCAGATGCAGATTCAGAAGTGAGTTTTCCATTCTGCACGAGAAACTGCTCAAGGCGGGTCTTGTTCAGCAAAGCGGACGCCACTTGAGACGGCCTTCCCCTCGCCCAAACACTAACCCTAAGGTCAATAAAATAGGTCTCCGATGTTAAGTCACTATTTTATTGCTAAAATGATAACAGAAATGTGAAATCTACTTATATACCTGATCTTAATTATTGTGAAACAACCAAGTGGCGTCCGCTTTCTGAACATGAGCCGCCAAGGCTACACACAACGCAATTGCACTACTAAGTGCGCAACAAATTGCTGCTCATGCATTGTTCCTTCCGACTTTGGCCGAACGCCCCATGCCATTTCGCAAACTGGCTGGCCAAATCCCAAAATCGAATTAAAGATCGGACATTGGCCGGTCAATTTACAGCAACATTGGCCATTTCCCGATTTGGCCGGACATTTCCCGTTTTGGCCAATTTCGGGTTTTGGCCGTAACATATATATACACACACATATATCTGCAACTTAAAGAAAGTTTTGTCTGTGCTGTTCTTAAGTAAGTGCACTGAATAACAAATATTTACATTTACAAGTTTTATTTTTATTTTTTAATATTAACATTGGTTAATTTGTTGAAGCCTTTTGAGTTTTTTTTGAGTGAAGAGTACTATACAAAAAATAAGTGACTACAATTGGGCTAAATTGTCATTAACAGCACACTTTACACAGTAGACTGGCAAATTTTATAGTAAAACATTAAATATGAATTGTGTTGACACTAACTTTTCTCTGGATAAAATTGAAACTATGCTCTATTTACAAAGAGGCAACCATGTCTGGGGGTTTGCTGTTCCCATTCTGTTTGTTGAAAAAGTACAAATTGTGTTCCAAGAACAAGCAGGTCCTTTGTGATAAAAGAGCTCTGTCACTTTAACCACCATTATGTCTTTCAGATTTACAGCTAAGGAAATTGTGCTGCTGAACTTGTAGGCGATTAAGTACAATGAGTGTTATTATTGCCATGTAAAATGCTGCTATGGGTAACGTTAGCAATTACAACTTGACAATTTTAATTTTTCAAAAGCTTCTAATGAGAATGACTAACCTTTAATCAGACACTTTAACAGCAAACCCCTCACAATGCTTGCAGAAACAAATAATGTGTTTTGTCTGTAATCATTGATGTTAAAAGGACCTCAGCATTTAGGAATACATGCTCATTACAGCCCACTTCTTTCTGCGGATAAGAAGGGGGCACAAGTCAACGATTAAAAGGTGCATTTTGTTTCTGACCACTTTTACCTCCTTTGAATTCTAAAATCAAAGACTGTCACAGTGAATTCCTGAGAGGTAAGAAAATAAACCCAAAAAATAAGACTAAACAACACAACAGACAAGAGGAAAAGATTAAACTTCAAATATTTGCACAATAAATGCTCATGGAAAGACAGCTACAGTAAACCAACTAAGGGGTAATGTCAGCCTGAGAAATTCATGGGCGTTTAATTTTACAATGTGCCAGCCTCAGCTCCAGAACAAAATGGTAAGGGGGGCTTCTGAAATTCTAGATGGGGCATGGCAGCATAAAGTCCCAAAAATCCAACAAGTGATGGTTGACCTAACAGCATGGGGCTTGACATGATATTTGGATGGGTTTAGCCTGGCTAATTGACCCCTGTAGCCAGGCCTGGAACGTGTCAATGTTTCTTAGCCTCTTTTTAGAATCTAATCTATTGACATGTGGCTTGCATAGTGACACATCCTAGATTTATTATTTCAATATTTCATTTATATGTTTGTAATCTGCATCCAGCTCTGCAAGCAGATCCTCCAACTTACAGGGAAAACTTGGGGGTTGGTGGCAGGATTGGTACTCCAGCCACCATAAAATACCTCACACTGTTCAGTGTGGTGCTGAGGTGTCACCCAATGCACTCAGGTCCCAATTCAAGTGGTTCGTCATGTGGTGAGTGGGCATAGTGGTGAGTCCCCAATGTAGTCTTGTGTGTGCCTCCAAGATGCAAAATTTCAGGAGTCCTTGGGGCTTTGAGACTATCAAATTCATCTATTTGATACATTTAAAAAAAATGTCATGTTTTATGAATCATTCAGTGCCTATTACTGGGTTAAGGAGAAATTATTGAAGCAGCCTACAGACAGCTCTTCATAGAACAGATACTTGAGAGGCAGCAGCTCATACTGCAGGGTACAGAAGCATGTCCTTTGACAAGCCTTATGATGATTCAAGAAAAAGCACAGAATCTTTGAAAGAAAAAGTTTCAGTAGAAGCCACACACAGATAATTGTGCTTGTTTTTTTCTTGGAGATGCAGAAAAGTGTGATAGTGTTGTAGTAGAGGTGTTACATATGAAAAGGAGAGAGCTGAGAGAAAGAGAAAAATTTCAGCTGACATCGCCAGGAAGTGTTCCGCTCGTAGTGTTTAGCCAAGACTAGGAGTTCTCCTGTTACTCATGCTTCTGAGCCAGACATTGTAGGTTTGTGGCTGATCATCACCAGTTCACCACAGTGCAAATCTGCAAAACTGAGCTGCTTCATGGTGTTAGTCCACAGCAATGCAAGTACATAATAAAAAGAGACAGATATTGCTGATACTCTGATACCAGTATTCATACTACAGAGGAACACTGCTTTATCTTCAAAATGGCATGCTTCTGCCTTCCATGCTCATAACTAACCAGAGCTGCAGTGACAGACTGGTTCATGGCAAACAATTAGTTTCATCTGCATGATGAAATGCTCATTTGAACATTGCACACACTGTGTCTAAGTTCATGTTTCTCATTAACAGTTGCAGTTCCATGTGATGCTGGTCAGGGATACATGGTGTATGATGTGATTCATCTGTTTAACATATGCATATCCTATCAGATAACATTTTCCATAGCTAATTTATTGCATATTGCAGAGTACCAGAATAAGATTTTGGTGTTCAGTCAACACTGGAGCATTAATGGAGCCCCTGATTACCACGGGGTATGTTGCACACCGTGCCTCAATATCAGTAAACAGATGAGGATTTATTTTATTCATTTTATTAATTACAATATAATAACTCACTTAATACTACTCCAATACATGTATCTTTCATATTAAATCAGATAAAATCAATACCAACAGCTCTCCCCTATCCAATTGAACAGGCTATGTGAACAAATAGCCCAAAAGAGCTTCCTATATCTCAAAACATCCAAATGCTTAATAGAGGCTCATCTTGTTTATCTTAACACAACTTTAAAGAATTGTTGATAAATTCTGAGAACCCTTTGGACAGTTCCTCACTGAGAAAGTTTCACCTTTTCTAATTTTTAGCAAAAGAAAAGTTGGTGAGGATGAAATAACAGCTAAATACGAGATATCAAAATACACTTTTGTTTGAAAAATCTTAAGACATGCATAATGAAATTATTTTAATTCAGAGTTTGCTTAGCACAGTTTCCTCCCACAGTCCAAAGACATGCAGGTTAGGTGCATTGGCGATTCTAAATTGTCCCTAGTGTGTGCTTGGTGTGTGTGTGTGTGTGTGTCTGCGTGTGTGTGTGTGTGTGTGTCCTGCTGTGGGTTGGCACCCTGCCCGGGGTTTGTTTCCTGCCTTACACCCTGTGTTTGCTGGGATTGGCTCCAGAAGACCCCCATGACCCTGTAGTTACGATATGGCGGGTTGGATAATGGATGGATGCTTAGCGCAGCTGGGTTAACTGTATATTAAGCATAGAGCAGCCAATTAGATGTGTAATAAGATTTGTAACCATTAGCACTTTCTTTAGTTTTTAAACCATTCCATTATGACACTATGCACCGCTGCATAATCCTTAAAGTTACCCATCTATCTTATGGAATGTGTCATCGGCTGGAAGGACAATACTTTTACAGTGACGTCTGGCATCGTAACAGCTGGATGATTTCATGACTGACAGTGACTTATGTTATGTAAATATAGAATGCACAGGAGAGACTGGGTGGTCATTTGTCCAAGATCAGCATGACTTTATATTTTTGAACTGCTGAAGACTGTGGGCAAACACAGAAGCTTATTTTACCCAGAGTTTGCTTTCTTGGAGTTTTTATTTTCCACTCCTCTATTGCCATTTGAACATCGCTATTTTTAAAAAATATTTGCAGTTATTTTGTAAAATTTATTCAGTTAGTTTATCTTATTACTATCATTTGTTATTATTTTATTATTTTTTGTTATTTCAGCAGCATCTTACTAGTGTTGGGTATGTTTTCATTTTTATATAGAAGATTAGGGGGCTCCACCCCCTGCTCGCTTCACTTGCCCATCCCTGGGTTTGGTTAACCGCATATACAATTTAAAGAGTTTGTTATTTTCATTGGAATTGTTACATATGCATTATTTTCACTTTTACTTTAAAACTCCAATAAAAACAATTTTTGGAATTAACTTTTCTTCAAGATCGCATTGAATTTTGATTCCGTGTTTGGACTTACATCGTGACAATGCAACGTATAACTGCCTGTGAGTGAATATCGATTCTTTTGCTCTAATAAATAAACCAACTTTTTCTATTGTTTGTCCATGGTCTTTCTTCTTCGCTTAGTCGTTGACGTGTCATTTAGAACGTATAAAATTATTGTCCTGATAAAATTTATAAGAGCTTACAGCGCAGGAAGTGTGTCTGACAAAAGCATTCACCCGACTGAGGTTAGATGACCGTGGTCTTGTTTGAAAATGGCTGTAAGTAGGGCGTGACTTGAAAGAATCTAATGGCAAAAGTCACTGTCTCGCAGGACTTCATTCCAAAAAGTCTCTCTGAAAGTCACGTCTTGTCTCCCAAGATTTTTTTATTATAATAGATATGTATATATAGTCTAAGAGATTAGACGGACCACGATAATTGGGGCCCCACTAGGTGACCCCTATAATTGAATAGCAGAAAAGCAAACAATAATTGCAAAGAATGTCTTTTCAGACAGGAGTTCAACAGGCAGCTGAACTCAAAATGGCCAAGCTAACAGTTATATGTCCTTCAAACAGGAAAAGGCAGGTCCAGATGGACAGACACTGGAAGTGACATCAGAGATGTTACAGCTGTCAATCATCTGGTCTGCAAGGAAGGAAGAGATAGATAGATAGATAGATAGATAGATAGATAGATAGATAGATAGATAGATAGATAGATAGATAGATAGATAGATAGATAGATAGATAGATACTTTATTAATCCCAATGGGAAATTCACAGGTATTATAACAAAGTGCCAATCCCTGGAGTGGTAGGTAATTACAATCACCAGAGGCCATAAGGTGTCACCTATGTGCACACACGTGACAATAGTCAAACTGAGTACATCACTGGTCAAATGACAAAAATGTTAAATGATTGAAAATTGTATCATCTTTCAATAATTGTATTACTTTTACGTTAAAGTTTATTGCATTTGATCAGTATTCAATTTATGAAATCAAACAAAGTATGAAATACCGTAATAAATGTTTGATTATTAATACAAATTATTTTTTGTAAAAAATTATGACATATATAATTATCAGAATTAATCTGATTTTATTCTGTTTCCAAACCACCATAATCCATCCATCCACTTTCCAACCCGCTGAATCCGAACACAGGGTCACGGGGGTCTGCTGGAGCCAATCCCAGCCAACACAGGGCACAAGGCAGGGAACCAATCCCGGGCAGGGTGCCAACCCACCGCAGGACCCAAACCACCATAATTCAGTGCCATATTATTTCAGTAGCTGCGAAGGAGATGATTGAATTAAAATTCCCTCTCCTATGGTGTTCTTACTTGGTCCACCCAATCACTTTCTGCCTAGTTTGATCCTTACTATTTAAATGAGTCTCCTGCAAATATACTGCATCTCACTTCAAGGTGCTGAGATGTACTTTTTTCCCTTTTGAATTCATCATTGAGACCTTTAAGATTTCAGCTTACAAAATTTAATGAACGATCATTATTATGCAGTTAATGTATTTTAGAGTTCATTTTTTGAAATAGAACACGAAAAATAACATCCTTTTAAATTTTTTGACTTTCAATTAAATCTTGCATTTTATCTTGCTGCCTTGAAATTTTTGCAAAGCTTCAGCTACCAAGCTCAGCAACCAGAAATGTCTCAGCATCACAGGATCGTAAATGTGACTTACTGTCTGTCTGCCTCTCTCTCTCTCTTTGCCCTAACACAAAGATGATTTATAGTTTAGATGAGCATTCACCTATCCATTGTTCATTTTCAGAACATACTTTTTCTAGTGCAGGGTCATAGGAGACAGAAGCACATCTCAGAAGTATTTTGTACAAAGCAGGAACTGTGCTGCAAGGTCTGCCAGTTTATTACTGGACACACTCACACGCTCACTTCTACCAGCATGATTTTAAGCTGCCAGTTTACTTAAAGTATAGGTTCAGAATTTTTGTGGTATGATCTTGTGCTCTAGAGTTGAGCATTTTCCATAAATTTGAAAGAATTCAGAGCCTGTTCTGGCATTTTATAATGGAAGCCATGGGGCACGGAGACCAAGCTGAAAACAAAAGCCAAACAACTTACTGAATACGTTCACTCTGAAGCAGCAAAAGTTTCAATATAAGAAAATATGCCCTCCATTTTTCCAATACATGTTTGTGACAACAAAAGAGATCTTAAAATAATTATTATATTGCATGTGCCTGGTACTATTTTTCTTGAGGTAAGGATACGTTTTCTATTTGCTCTAGTGATAGAAGCAGCCTTCATGGGAGGAGTTCTCACATAAATATGGAAGCAAGTCAACACGATACCAATCATGTGATATGAACAGTTTACTTTGATCTTGCATTTGAAGAAGAAACCGCACCCCTGAGGGCGAAGACGAAGACAAGCACTGAGGTAGTGCACACAGCTGGTCTTCATGACTTCACAGAATGGTGTGACTAACTATACAGGCCATTACACTGCAAAGGGTAGGTGGACCTAATGTGTTGTGGCCACTAGGAGGTGCAAGAGAGCCTTAAACATGAATGGTCAGACATGTCCTGAGTATAAAACAAAAGGATTAATTTTTAAACGAAGACCTCCAAACAGTAATTAAGTGCACAACTCTTCACTCCTCTCCACTGCTACTCCTCCCAGGAGACTGTTGCCTGTCTCCACTCCTGGCTCAGTCTCACCTGCACAAGGCAGTGCGGTCTGTTTAATTGAAGACCTGGGAGTATTTCCGGTGCCAAGGCTTCACCCGTTGGAAGTACTTCAAGGCCATATGGAAGTCCCAAACAGTAGAGACTGTAACTCTCTGCAGCACACCCTAGCGGCACCCATGGACCATAGCTGAGTTGCGTTACCAGACTACAATTCCCGGCATTCACTGCAGGTATCTAAATGGCTATCGAAGCCCAGGGATGCTGCCATGTAGCAGGCCGGAGGAGCATACAGCCTTGAGATGGACCCTCCCCCAGTCTTTCCATTATTTTGCCTCCTGGCCAGTTAAGGAACTTGTACAAAATCCCAGTAGGGGAACCAACCCATCTGTACCATCCATTATGTTATATACGCAAAAGACTTTTAACTTTCTCAACACCACCTCTGCCTCCTTAACCAACCATCGATGCTTTTTCTCAGCTAATTCTTCTAAGTATATATTTTTATCATACCATTATTACTATTATTACACTGAAAAATTACTCACTGATATCATTTTAATTTTAATATTTCCATATTCTTTTAACTTGATTTCTGAAATGGTTGTCTCCCATTGCAGGGTGGTTAGCTCTGGTTTTCACTGCTGACTCTTGGATCCAGCATCCTTGCTTCAGTCATTGCATGGGTGTTAATCTGAGTGCTATGAACTTTCACAGAATCAATAAGACTGTTGCCTCAGAATGGTCAGGGATTAATAGATAGAAAGAAAGAGAGAAAAAGCGATTGACCAAAAAAAATGTACAAAATAAAATCAAAATAAAGGTTCTACTTTGAACTTTCTCTGCAATATCAAATGTAGATATAGAAAATACACAATCCAAAGCTAGGATAATAGAAGCTGTGCACCACCATCTTATAGTGTGATGGCATAGCATGTCCCATGATTTCTTTTCCATATGACAGGTAACAGGCATAGCAATGATGAATAATATTGCACCACCCATTACAAAACAAGACCAAATATTGGTACCTATGCTAAAAATGGAATTGTGATAGTGACACCAAAATAATGTATTTAATAATTCAAAATAAAAGAAGACTTAATAATTATTCCAGGATGCCCAGGAGTAATTATGACACTAGGTGCTCTGGTTTTTCTTCCCATCATCAAAGATTCGCAGGTTTCGTTAACTGGCAGCTTTAAATTGGCCCCAGTGTGTGTTCTGCTCTTAGATGACAAAAAGTTATGTTTTGGATGGGACCAGAAGTAGGAGATGTAGTTAATATAATGGGGAACAGTTCATAACCATAGAAACTAAAGCACCAAATGACGAATCTTAAACACTAACCAAAAATCACAGTAAAAATAATGAAGCAAGTAGTCTTTAACCAAAATCTGCAAGAGGAAAACACACAAGCTCAGTCTTTTTGCAAATTCATATCTTGGATAACATGGAAGTATGTAAGTCTGACCTTTATAAGGCCGCTGTACTGACTCAGAATAAGACAGTGTATTTTTTTTTATTATGGACGGGATCTGGAGATAAGAACATATAATCAGGAGTTTGTGCTGGGGTCACAACCAAGGAATGCAATCAATCCAATCAATCATCATGTTTAAAATGCAAGGCAAAATCAAAGGTGAAAAGAAGCAAAGAAATTCAAATACCAGGAAGTCTTTTAACAAGGATTAGAGTCCCACACCAATACTCATTTTGTCTAATACTCAGATACAAAAAGGATGCAAGTGGCGCTCTTTATGCAGTTTTTCTACTAACTACACGTGTCACACATTCATGGGTGGTTCTGGGATAGATTGCTATGGTAACAGCCGACATGGTCACTCTAAAACTGATGCCACTTGCAAAAAGCAAATATGATGCTGTGGCAAAACAGTAAATATTTTAAAGTTTTTCATCCATTCATCCATTATCCAACCCGCTATATCCTAACTACAGGGTCACGGGGGTTTGCTGGAGCCAATCCCAGCCAACAAACCACAGGCAGGGCACCATCCCACCCCAGGGCACACACACCCACACACCAAGGACAATTTCAGATCACCAATGCACCTAACCTGCATGTGTTTGGACTGTGGGAGGAAACCCACGCAGACACGGGGAGAACATGCAAACTCCATGCAGGGAGGACCTGGGAAGCGAACCCAGGTCTTCTAACTGCGAGGCAGCAGCACTACCACTGCGCCACCGTGCTGCCCAAAGTTTTTCATTGTACCTCAAAATGAAAAAACAATGTAACATTCGGAATCCCATAAGTGCAAAACCCAATCCATCCAGGAAATGCTACAAAATAAATTAATAAAACTACTAATCATAATAGCTACTGATTGGATTGGATTTTCATAGCAGTCACTCCCATGGGTAAACAAGACAGCATTGAGAAAAGACACAAAATGTTGTTGACCCACTCAAAAATAGTTCCAACAAAAAATACAAGTCAGAGATGAATTCTGCAACCCAGAAAACCTACAGTATGTATAGTACCTACAGTATATAAATTCCAAAATAAAGGCTCCTCCACACAAGGAAGAGCAGAGCATATATATTTCGGGTAATAGGGAAACAGCAGCGATGCCGGCCTGGAGAAACCCCATTAATTATGAGAATTCTTTGGCTCCCATCCTTTCATCCAGCATGGTAGAAACGTTCTATCAGCATGTATGCACCCACATAGAACTGGAAGCTGCCAAACAGTATGTATCACATTTGTCATTTTCTTTTAGATTTTGGCCCTCTGAAAAACATAAGCATAGCTTTAACTATGAGCCCCCAGGCCTGGGCACTCCCTACAGAAATGTGAAGCAATGGAATGGACATTTAAGGTTGCTTATATAATAATGTTTCTCATTGGCCTCGAATAATTACGGTTTATGTACTAGCATTTGGTCAAGAGTTTCAGAACAGCTGTTTAAATTAAATGTACCAGAAACATTTCACTTGTGTCATTCACTCATTTTTTGTCTCTGCCTACTTATTCCATTACAAGTTTGTGAAGGATGAAGCTTATTCCTGGAGCTTACTGTACAGTGCAAGGCTGAGGCAAAGTGTGCACAGGGTGCCGGTCAGATGCAGAGAACATTCCCACATTTTGTTATACTCACCCATCCTGGGCAGTTTAGAATTAGCATTAAACATGAAACAAAGCCTTGGGGTGATACTTTACACACCACTAAAACACCCATCAGGCTGGGATTCATGCCAGGGGCAGCTTTACATGGCTAGTATTAAAACTGGACCCTGAGATTTTGAGGAGGTGCAAAAGCAGGTGGAAAAGGATTGAAGAAAAAGTGGACTTGACTGACAATTTTGGAGCTACTTTTCCATGAATATAGAGCATGTCTATCCTGAACTCTATAGTTAGGTTATCACTTCAAGAATGTAGTTTTTATGTAGAATAAAAAAATTTTTTTTTTTGCCTCAATCAAAGGTTACATTTGTTTACCAAGTCAAAATGACATATTTTTTAATGCATTTCTGGTGAACTATAATGTCGAGTTCTACAAGTGAAGTTTATTTTTATGATGAATCTCTGAACCAATTTCTTATAATTGTGGATAGGATGAATATTATTAAAGTGAGGACTGCGGTTTGTCTGGGATGATCTAATCTTATGAAATATATAACTTAGTAATTGTAAAATTACTCCAAGAGAGGTCTTTGTATCTTTCGATCTTATCCCATTCAAGTGGAAATGAAAATATGTAAATTATATTAGAATGACCTAAATGGAATTTTTTCAAGTAGCCTTATATGCCAAAAATGATGAGTAAGTATCTGCAAGTGGGCAGCTATTTTCCTGTCAACTTAAATTCATTTTCTTAATCTTGGAGTACAAAAACTGCAAGGTTGTTGCACACCAAGCACACTCAGTACATCATTCATACAGATTTACTCTCAAGACAAGCAGATGTGACATGGCAAGTGGCTTTCATGATTTCCTGAGAAAATGCACTGGGACACTGGATTTCTGGAGTAACTGAGGGTAGTATTCAGATTCACAAATGACTCCAGACTGAAACTGATTTTAGTTATTTTATTAATCTAAGTTATCCCAGTAGTTTATGTTTAATTTTGACACCAAGATTGTCAAATGTATCTGCCATTTTTAGTTACTAGCAATTAAACAAGTGGCAACATGTGCTTGTCAAGTAAAAATCTCGCTGTACTCTACATGTATTCACTGTTTGGCAAAGTTACTCTTTGATTTTTCCATTTAATTAATTAATTTAATTAAACTAATTGAAATTATGCTACAAGTGGAGTGGCACAGTGGTAGCACTGCTGCCTCACTGTAAGGAGACCTGGGTTCATATCTCAGGTCCTCCCTGCATGGAGTTTGCATGTTCACCCTGTGTCTGCGTTGGTTTCTTCTGGATGCTCCAGTTTCCTCCCACAATTCAAGCACATGTAGGTTAGGTGGATTGGCGATACTAAACTGGCCCGTGTGTGTGTGTGTGTGTGCTTGCCTCGCAATGGACTGAGTGGGTTACATAATGACTGACAGAAAATGTCACAAGTACCTGCTTTTTGTTTAAGAGCAAGTAGTGAAATCTGCTGCTCTGACATACTGTAAGTATGCAGATATGTTGGTTGAGTGTACTGCTTATAGCATTTCAACAAGGGTGCTGTGAGTCGTCAGTTGGACTGACCGGTGAATGACTCATGGGAGGGAGGCCATGATGCAGTAGGCAGATGACTAGTGACGGGCACATGAAAGACCTTTGGCTGCCACTGACATAAACAGGGAATTCACACTTACCACATGAGCTGGAGCTGAATGTGAGTGAACAAACATAAAGAAGAAATCAGGTAAACATGTCAATGTGACCAGTTAGATTGTACTTTCACTTCCACATACCTTACTTGAGGCAATCTTTCTTCTTCTTCTTCTTTCAGCTGCTCCCGTAAGAGGTTGCCACAGTGGATCATCTTCTTCCATATCTTTCTGTCCTCTGCATCTTGTTCTGTTACACCCATCACCTGCATGTCCTCTCTCACCACATCCATAAACCTTCTCTTAGGCCTTCCTCTTTTTCTCTTGCCTGGCAGCTCTATCCTTAGCATCCTTCTCCTAATATACTCAGCATCTCTCCTCTGCACATGTCCAAACCAACACAATCTCTCCTCTCTGACTTTGTCTCCCAACCGTCCAACTTGAGCTGACCCTCTAATGTACTCATTTCTAATCCCATCCATCCTCGTCACCCCCAATGCAAATCTTAGCATCTTTAACTTTGCCACTTCCAGCTCTGTCTCCTGCTTTCTGGTCAGTGCCACCGTCTCCATCCCATATAATATAGCTGGTCTCACTACCGTCCTGTAGACCTTCCCTTTCACTCTTGCTGATACCCGTCTATCACAAATTACTCCTGACACTCTTCTCCACCCATTCCACCCTGCCTGCACTCTCTTTTTCACCTCTCTTCCACAATTTGAATATTTTATTTTTTATATTTATTTTTTTGAATATTTTTTGTAGTTTGAATATTCTGTAACCTTTATGAAAAAAAATCAGTAAGACTACAGCATCCAAACAACTTTAACTTATGTTGTAAATGGTATTCTAATTTAATCAGATAAAGGAAACACTACCATCAGTATTCTTTAAAATTTCAGCAAGGGCTAGGCTTAGCGTTTTTAATTGTATTGACTGTAGTATCAGAAACAAGGTAATTTAGTTGGACTGCCTGGTACGGTTTATAATTTTTCAAATTGTTTGCAGTATATTGAAAGGGCAGATAACAGTACTCCCTCGTTCCTGTCTTCTGTTGGACCTATCCATCTCTCTTTGAGACCAAAGATGATGCCATTTTGATAAGGCTATTCCTGCTGACAATGAAATGCCACTTCCGATTGGAATGTGTCATCAATACTGACATCTTTTGTCATTCTTTACCAGAGTCATCAGTCTGTCTGCACCATGGAGCATTTATGGCGTTCCCAGTGAGGGTTTTGATGGCAGGCTGCAGACTGAAATTTTAGTTTTCTCTTTATCAGTGTGTGACGATGCGGGTTCTGCTCCACACTCCCATCTTCCTTCTGGAAGCCCTTGAACCTGACACCGTCAGTAATGTCACCGATGAGCTAGGCAGTGAGGCACAACAATGAAGCAAGGGGATGGTGCAAAAAGTGCAAAGTGCTTTTATTTAAAACCAACAAAACAAGTGTTCAAATAAATAGTGCAGTGCCTCAAAAATAAGTCATTAAATAAATAATCCATTAAAATGAGTGAATTAGAGGAGGTTAAAATCCATTAGAAACAAATCTTTTAAAAACAACCAGGTTAAAACAATGGCTGGAAACAGTCTCTTTAAAATCAACCGGGTGCCTTTCTAGTGGTGACTCCCCTGCTTCTCCCGTCCAGGCTATGCACCAGTGGAGTCCCCTACATGCAGCTGACCTTCTTCTGCTCGACTGGTCTGGTGGCCTCCTGATCCCTGGCTTCATTCAGTCTCTACCAGACCGAGACTTGGCTCCCCCCAACGGCCAGGACGCTCACACTGGGGATTCTACTCCAAATTTCCGACTCCTGCTGCATTCGTGAGCCAACCTCCTCCTGGTCACTCCTGCTCCCAAGAAGCGCTCAGCAGGAGTGACCACCACCGTTGTCCCTCAGGTGCCGGCCAAACACCCCACTCGGGCTCGCCTCTCCCAGCTGCCTGCATACAGCGCAAGCCTGCACTTGCTCGCTCTCCTTCTCTCCTGCACCAGCTTTCCTCTACCTCCTTCTAGCCGCCTTCCTCTCCTGCAACCTCCGTCAGTTTTTTCTTCTTTTCCTCCTAGCCGCCGCACGCTTCTATTTAATACCATACCATACCATACCATTTTTATTTGTTAAGCGCTTAAAAACACAGCATTACAACTGACCGAAGCGCTGTACAGTTAAAACAAGCAAGACTAAAAGCAAAAAATTAAAAAAACAAACATTAAGAGAGAATTAAAACAGAGACACTAAAAAAAACAGGTCAGGGGACCCAATAAAACAGAGAAATAGCAAAAAGCAAGTGGGAATAAGACAGGTTAAGAATTAAAAGCCAATGTGAAGAAGTGAGTTTTTAGGTTTGATTTGAATGTGGTGACTGAAGCGGCCTGCCTAACCACTAAAGGTAAGGAGTTCCAGAGCTTGGGTGCACAGACAGAAAAAGCCCTTTCACCACGAGCTTTAAAATGTGCCTTGGGAACGGTTAGGAGCAGCCGATCTGCGGATCTAAGAACACGAGGGGGATTGTGACGATGGAGCAAGACACTCAAGTAGGCAGGGGCTAGACCATTTAGTGCCTTATAGGTTAAGAGGAGTATCTTAAAATCAATTCTGAAACTAACCGGCAGCCAGTGTAGGGTTTTTAAAATCGGTGTAATGTGTTTGCTTCTGCTGCTTCCAGTTAAAAGTCTTGCAGCCGCATTTTGAACCAATTGGAGTCTCGAAAGAGTGGCTTTACTAATACCATATAGGCAGGAATTAGAATAGTCGAGCCGGGACGTAATGAATGCATGGATTACTGATTCCAGGAGGTGGTAAGGCTGAATTGGTTTGAGTTTGGCAATTCGCCTGAGATGGAAAAAGCAGGATTTTACTGTGCTGTTGACTTGAGCATCCATTTTCAGGACCATATCCATTTTGATTCCAAGATTGGAAACAGACGAAGTTACTGGAATGGGAAGAAAGTCGAGGTCAAGGGGTAGGGTCTGTTTGCGGTCGGGACTAAAAACAATGACCTCTGTTTTTGAATCGTTCAGGTGAAGGAAGTTTACAGCCAGCCAGTCCTTAATGTCAGATAAGCAGTTGAGAAGAGGTTTAGTGGAGTCAGTTGACTTGAGGGAGAAATAAATTTGGCAGTCATCAGCATATAGGTGATATGAGATTGCATGTTTTCTAAAAATTGCACCTAAAGGCAGGATGTAAATTGAAAAAAGTAGTGGCCCCAAAATGGAACCCTGGGGGACACCACATGGGAGTGGTACTGATTCAGATGAAAAATCATCTAGCATGACTCTAAGAGTCCTGTTGCAGAAATATGACCTGAACCAGTCGAGGGCCGTTAATACGGGGACGTGGATCAGATGTGGCAATTAGCAGCTCCTGGGAACAATTATGGATGCAGACGACTCCTTACCTGTGCACTTAAGCGAGGATCGCCCGCATCATGAATTCCCCGGGGACCGATTTTCCACACTACCACGCCTCCTTTCTAAGCTGCGAAGGCGGCGATTATTTATTTAAAAAGTGGCCTTTTTGACTTGAGCTGTGGACCTGCTACACCACACAGTGATAGTTTATTATAATTTACTAGGTTCATACTTTTTAAAATAATTAATAATACTTAGATGCATTAAAATATTATTTTATTTAAATATTTGAAAGCTATGTATATTTTTGTGGATTTCTGTTTACAAAATTATGAAATGTTTTTTCATTTTTTTGTTTCATTTTGGATTGTACTATATTTGTTATATTTGTTTATATGGTCAGATGCTATACAAATATGAATAAAATGAGATCAACTTTACTTAGGGAATGTCATTTGTATGCTGACATTCAGTGGTATTTTGCAATTAAACAGAATAATTTCTTTAGTTGAGTCATTAATAAAATATTTAATGAGGTGGCACAAAAGATGTGTAATAGTTTTTTAACCCTAAATCTAAATCTGTGGTTCTTTAATTGAAAAGTACTTCTGTAAAAAGAAAACAGTATTGGGAGTCTCAAAAAATCTGAACTTTGGTTCACTCGACTCAAAATGAATGTTATTTTTGATACTGACTGAGTTTAAGCATAATTAATCATATTTCCATATTGACTCTGTCCTGGTTGGGGGCTAATGAAAAGGGAAGGAGGGAGAACAAATCTCTTGTCAGCATTTAAAGTGAAGGTGGAGACATGTGCTAAGCGAGAACTCCAGGTGAATGGTCAGTAGCTGGGGCATCCCTCATGGCCATAACAGTGGAGGTTGTTGTATGGACCAAGCAAAGGTAATTCCATGCCAGGCCAAGGGGTGGCGGAATGCACTAAACCTTCTCCTGTTATCTCTACAGACCAGCCGCAGGAAAACCTGTCTGATTCAGAGCTGATGACGTCGCTTCCAGCACTCAGCATGATGTCACTTCTGGTTCCGTCACCCAGAAGAATGCCACTTCCGGTGCACAGGCTGATGTCAGGAAACATCACTTCTGGTTCCCCTACATCACTTCCAGTCTGATCCCTTAAAGCCGCCATCTTTGCAAACCCTCACCAGTTCTGTTTTGGACTCAGTATTGTGAACATCTCTGTGCTATTCAAAAAACCCTTTTGCAGCCAGGAATATTATACGGGTGGCTGTCCCAAACCTTTTTAAGTGTGTTGAGTCTATTCATTTTCACAAGGTCTTGTAGCTAAGGTGGCCTCTGGTCCAAAGTATTGTTTTTTTGAGTTTTGTTAGCTCCAGTAATGTCCTGTTCTGTTCTCTTTTCCTTTCTTCTGGTTCACTTTGCAGCCACCTTCTTGTGCTCCTACTGATTCTTCTTCAAGTCAATTTATTGGGTTGCTACAGTATTTTACTTTAACTTTATTATATTCATAGGTGTATAGAGCTTGAGTGTATAAATAAATGGTATACAAATAGATGTTCTCTAATTGCTAAGAATTTTTATATCTTTAAAGTACTTAATAAGGACGTCACATGTATTTCAGAATGTCCAAGGTCTACAAAACTTGTGAACCTTTGCAGCTTTCTGAATTCCTGCTCTTAAAATGTGACTTGATGTTGACTTGCGGATGTTCTTTACTTACTTTGTGCCACAAGTGGTCACTTTGAAGACGTTCACTGAACAATTTAATGTAAACTATGAATTACAGATTCAAAAGCATGGACCAAATCACTACTACACATTTGGCAGACCTTCACGTAACCAAGTCGTGTGCTGAAGGGTGTCCACTTTTGTGATTTTTTTTTCTTAGCTTTACTAAGGGTGTTGATTAAATAATTGTAAAATTATCTATTCCGGTGACTTTCTAGACTAAATGGTGATGTATAAATGTGAACAGCACCTACTGAATTTATATGACAAGCCATTCATATAACAAAAAGGTTATACTCCCTCTGGGCAATGGCTGCGGCCTGCAAAATGGATCCACCTAGTTTATGTCCCAGCAACTGACTTGTCTTCTTTGTTCACATTTCTGCTTGCTTTAAATCGTATTCTGCTTTGTTATTATTCTGTTTTCCATCTTTATAAATATATCATTATGTTGTCAAGGACTCAACTACGCAAACACTTCTTAAGAGATACTCTAACATTGTGCTATAGCTCTTGTGAACACCGTTTCATGTTAAGCCTAATGTTTCTTGGTTTCTTGACTCTCAATATTTGCCTTTCTTTTTATTTTATGCTTTTTCTATAGTTTTAGATACCTCCTCTTGCCTTTTGTGATATGGACTGCTTGATAGTTTTGATCCTGTTTTTTTGGATTAAGTAAATTAAGAAGTCTACATGCTCCAACTACACTGGAGGTGAGGCTGTGGAGCAGGTCAGCAGCTTTAGGTTCCTCGGGGTCACCCTCACTGATGACCTTAAATGGGCAAGTCAGACTGTGGTAGTAGTCGAGAAACAATGCCTCTACTTCCTCAGGATACTGAGTAAGGCCCGGATGTCCCCCACAACCCTGTGCAGATTCTACAGGTGTGCTGTGGAATCCATCCTGACAGGATGCATCACATCCTGGTACAGCAACTGCTCAGTTCAGGACTGCAGAGCTCTGCAGCGGTTGGTGAATACAGCACAGCAGATCACAGGCACACAGCTCCCTGCGATCCATGACATCCACACTATATGCTGTCTGAGGAAAGTGAACCGTATCAGGCGGGACCCCAGCCACCCTGCACTGTCACTTTTCACCCTTTTCCCCCATCTGGGAAGCGACTAAAGTCCATTCAGACCCGCACCTCCAGGTTCAGGAACAGTTTCTACCCAAATGCAATCAGACTCATTAACTATTGGTAACCTTGTGTCACCTCCACTGCTACCTGCACATATACTTCTGCCACTGTCTCTATTTATTCCTAGGATTCTTTTTTTTTTTTTTTTTTTATATTTTTATTTTATTAATTTTCATTGTAATCATTCCATACAAACAGATCCATTTATAACCCAACAAATTTGAAAACAAATCAAACCCCATCCCTGAGAAGGAGAGCTTAGCTAAAGGAAAACTTCTTTAAGCTTTTTAATAAGGCAACATTAGACAAAAGAAGGGGAGAAGTAAATATCTATATAAATAAGAGATGGAGAAGAGAGTTAAATACAATAATAGTTAATTCTCTTATTCTAAAATAATATTGATTAAATCCTGCCAAGTTTTGAAAAAATTTTGTACAGATCCTCTAACTGAAAATTTGATTTTTTCCAATTTCAAATAATATAAAACATCAGTTTCCCACTGACTTATAAGAGGAGAATTAGGATTCTTCCAATTTAACAAAATAAGTCTGCGTGCCAAGAGTGTAGTGAATGCAATCACCGTTTGTTTGTCCTTCTCCAATTCAAGTCCATCTGGAAGGACACTAAACACAGCTGTTAGTGGGTTAGGAGGGATTGTGATACTAAGGCTGTCTGAGAGGCACTTAAAAATTTTTGTCCAAAATGATGTTAGTTTGGTGCAGGCCCAGAACATGTGACCCAGTGAGGCAGGAGCTTGGTTGCAGCGCTCGCAGGTTGGATCCTGGCCTGGAAACATTTTGGACAGTTTTAAGCGAGACAGATGAGCTCGATATATAATTTTTAGTTGAATAATTCTATGCTTTGCGCATATAGAACTCGAGTGAATTCTCTGCTTTGCTACCTTCCACTCCTTTTCTGATATATTGATTAAGAGATCTTCTTCCCAATGTCCTCTTGGATCTTTGAAAGGTAGGGACTCTAATAAGATTTTATATATTGCGGAAATAGTGTTTGTTTCCTCGGAATTGAGCAGTATTTTTTCCAGCATTGTGGAGGGTGCAAGGTGGGGGAAATCGGGCAATTTCTGTTTTACAAAATTTCTAATTTGAAGATAGTAAAAGAAATGTGTAGCTGGGAGGTTAAATTTTGAACGTAATTGTTCAAAAGATGTAAATATGTTGTCTATATAAAGATCTCTGAGCATTTTAATCCCAAAACTTTTCCAGGTATTAAAAACTGGATATACTTGCGAAGGTTGAAAGAGGTGGTTCCCTTGCAAAGGTGCCACTGATAAAAGATTTTCCATCTTAAAATGCTTCCTAATTTGGTTCCATATTCTGAGTGAGTAAAGCACAATTGGGTTATTAGTATATTTGCGATAACTTTCATTTATTGGAGAGCAAAGCAGGGAATATAAAGAAGTACTACAGGATTTTACTTCTATTGCAGACCAAGCCTGTGTATGTGCATTTATTTGTGTCCAGGTTTTTATGGCTTGTATGTTTGCTGCCCAGTAATAAAACTGAAAATTAGGTAAAGCCATGCCACCTTCTGCCTGAGGTCTTTGTAGGGTCGCTCTTCGGATACGTGGGTGTTTTGAGTTCCAAATGAATGAGGTTATTATTGAATCTAACTGTTTAAAAAACGATTTATTGATATATATTGAAATGTTTTGAAATAAAAAGAGAAGTTTAGGAAGGATATTCATCTTAACACTGTAAATTCTTCCGGCTAGAGTGAGATGAAGGGTTGACCATCTATGCAAGTCTTGCTTAATTTTTTCCATACAGACGCCAAAATTTTGTTGATAAAGAGCTTTATGTTTACTTGTGATATTTACCCCTAGGTATTTAAACTGATCTGCTATGGTAAAAGGTAGGGTGTCTAATTTAATATTATATGCTTGTGAGTTCACTGGAAAGAGTATACTTTTATTCAGATTAATTCTAAGACCAGATATCTTTTGAAATTCTGTTAGTGCTGTTAAAACAGCAGGGACAGTGTTTTCTGGGTCCGATATATATAAGACCATATCATCTGCATATAGAGAAATTTTCTGTTCCAGTCCTTCTCTGACAATCCCCTTTATCTGATGAGAATTTCGGCAGTGAACCGCCAGTGGTTCAATAGCGATTGCAAACAACAGTGGCGACAAGGGACATCCTTGTCTGGTACCACGTTCTAGTTTAAAGTAGTCTGAGCAAATTTTATTAATACAAACTGAAGCTTCTGGACTGGTATACAGTAGTTTAATCCAAGCACAAATATTCGGGCCAAACCCAAATTTCTCCAATGCAGTGAAAAGGTAATTCCATTCGATCATGTCAAATGCCTTTTCTGCGTCTAATGATAGTAATATCTCTGGGGTGTTTGATTTTGCTGGTGAATATATAACATTAAACAAGCGTCGGAGATTTGAAGATAGATGTCGGCCTTTAATAAATCCAGTTTGATCTTGTGATATTACCGAGGGCAGCACTTTCTCCATCCTTCTAGCTAGGATTTTTGAGAGTATCTTAACATCATTATTCAGGAGTGAAATTGGTCTATATGATGCACATTGTAACAAGTCCTTATTTTGTTTAGGAAAGACGGTGATTAATGCTTGTCGAAATGTTTGAGGTAGTATTTGGTGGTCTTTAGCTTCTGTAAATGTTACCAATAAGAGTGGAGCTAGCTGAGTGGAGAATTTCTTATAAAACTGTACGGGGTAACCATCAGGGCCTGATGATTTCCCGCTTTGTAGTGACTTTATAGCGTCTAGTAATTCTGTTAGTGTTAGAGGTTTATCCAGTTCCTCAGCACTTAAAGCATCTATTTGTGGTATTTGTGAATTATCCAGAAATGCATTAGATTGCGTGTTGTCTTCTTTGGGCTCAGTGGAATATAAAGACTTATAGTAATCTCTAAATGTGTGCATTATTTTATTATGGTCGATGATTTCTTCTCCATTCTTGTTGGTGATTACTGGTATTGCATTGTGAACTTCTTGTTTATGAATTTGTTGAGCTAAAAGCTTATTAGCTTTTTCTCCGTGTTCATAGTAATGCTGTCTAGACTTATAAATAAGTTGTTCAGTTTCTTTAGTTGTTAAGATGTTAAGTTCTGTATGCAAGGCCTGCCTTTTCCTGTGAAGAGCTTCACTTGGACGCCTGGCTTGTTCTTCATCTATTCTAGTAATTTCATTTCTTAGCTCTGACACTTTCTTGGTTTCTAATTTATTTCTATGGGAAAGATATGAAATAATCTGGCCTCTTAGGAAGGCCTTTAGAGTTTCCCAGAGTGTTCCTGCAGAAACCTCTGTAGACGTGTTTGTCTCTAGGAAGAAGCTGATTTGTTTGGATATAAATTCTGTGCAGTTCTCGTCTGCCAATAAAAGAGGGTTAAGACGCCATCTGCGAGGTGAGTACGAGGGGCTTATTGATTTTAGCTCCAAGACTAGAGGGGCATGGTCAGAGATAACAATTGTGTCATATTTGCATGATTTAATTGTAGGCAGGAAATTATTATCTATAAAAAAATAATCAATTCTTGAGTAGCTATAATGCACTGGTGAGTAGAACGAGTATGTTCTTGAGTTTGGGTTAAGAAACCTCCAGGGGTCTGATAAGTTGTGATCATTTAAAAACTGTGTAATTATCTTTGCAGTATTAGATGTCGTCCCCCCTGTCACAGGAGTCCTATCTAAGAGTGGATTTAAAACACAATTAAAGTCCCCAGCCATTATAATTTTATGAGTGTTCACACTGGGAATGGATGCAAATAGATTTTGCATGAATTCCTTATCATCAACATTGGGTGCATAAACATTTATCAAAATCATTTTACTGTTATATAAGTTGCCCATGACCATCACATATCTCCCTTCAGGGTCCGACACTACCTCTGATGCTACAAATGGAACTGTTCTATGTATGAGAATTCCCACCCCTCTAGTTTTCTTTATAAAGCTAGAATGGAACATTTGGCCAGTCCAGTCTTTTTGTAATCTGAACTGATCCTTGGTTAGTAAGTGGGTCTCCTGTAAAAATACTATTTTAGCGTTTAAGCCTGTTAGGTGAGAGCATACTTTCTTTCTCTTTAATTCGTGATTCAGGCCTTTAACATTCCAGCTCACAAAGTTAACTGTCCCATCATGGAGACATTGATTCTGAGTTTTTAATGTCATTTTATAGTTTTAATTGGTAATATGGCAGTTTTAATCAATTCCTAGGATTCTGGTTTTATTTATTTATTGAGTGTTTTTTTTGTCTATGTTGACTGTCTGCGTGGGCACATGCAAGCAAGCATTTCATTGTACATGGTACTTGTACTTGTACACATGACAATAAAGAATTGAATTGAATTGAATTTTCTCTTTTGTTATGTCTCCCCATTTTGTCTTTTGCATTTCTTATTGACTTGTCTGTATGCTGCACTTCCATTGTGTTTGTTGTTAAAGTAGATGGGCAGCACAAGTGTAGCACATATCTAATGCACAAATAACCTTCTTTCTGGTCCCCCATGATGCTATAGTGTTACCCAAAAGTTTCAAACAGTAGATTCCCTTCCTAACAAATAATGATATGTCACTGGCTGTGCCAGGCGTGAAATTAAAAGCAGGCATACCTCCGTTTAAAGGAGTTTTGACTGTCTCCTTCTACCTCACCTTGTGCATAATTACATTTGGAACTGATACAGAGGGCATGGGGAGCAGGCATTCAGTTTATAATAGCTTTCAAGCTATTAACTTGACTTTTTATTGTGCTAAGCTCATCAAGGATGTAACCAGACATGAAAAACAACCAGTGATCAATGCAGCACAGTGCTTTATCAGCCTTGTTGCTTTTAATACAGTTGTGCTTATCTTACAAATATACATAACATAATTACATTTTCAAAATATATTGTAGTCCAATTCCAAATAAAGACTCTCTAACTGAAGCCACAAGCAAAATCCTTGGTGCTTCCCTATTTAGTAATGGTCAGCAGGTAGTTAAAGGTTGTGTTTGCTCAGAGATCTTTATATAGACAACATCTTTGCATCCTACGAACAATTACATTCCAAATTTAACTTTCCAGCCACACATTTCTTTGTTAAACAGAACCTGCCTGATTTTCCTCACCTTAAAAAAATATTGCTCAATTTCAAGGACCATTTCTGCAATATATAAAATTATCTTGCAGTCCCTCCCTTTTAAAGATCCAAGAGGCAATGGGAAAAAGGTCTCTTAATCAATATATCAGAAAAGGAGTGGAAAACAGCAATGCAGAGACTTCACTCGAGCTCCATATGCGCAAAGCATACAGTTATTCAACGCAAAATTATATATCGAGCACATCTGTCTCGCCTAAAACGTCCAAAATGTTTTCAGGGCAAGATCCAAACTGCGAAAGCTACAATCAAGTCCCAGCCTCACTGGGTCACATGTTTTGGGCCTGCACCAAATTAACATCATTTTGGACCAAAATTTTTAAGTGCCTTTCAGACAGTCTTGGTGTCACAATCCCTCCTAACCCATTAACAGCTGTGTTTGGTGTTCTTCCAGACGGACTTGAAGTGGAGAAGGACAAACAAACTGTGATTGCATTCACTACACTTTTGGCACGCAGACTTATTTTGTTAAACTGGAAGAATCCTAACTCTCCTCTTTAAGTCAGTGGATAACTGATGTTTTATACTATTTGAAATGGGAAAAAATCAAATATACAGTTAGAGGTTCTGTACAGAATTTTTTTAAAACCTGGCAGGATATAATCAATAACATTTTAGAATAAGCTCTTAAAGCACCGAGGAAGCAATTATCTCCACATTTCTTTTTCTTCTCCATTCATCTCTACTGGCCTATTAAACTCATCAATTTAGGTATGTTTACAAGCCTGAAGTTTTACTCTGTTGGCCATGCTCTCTCTCTCAGGGTGGGGGGCGACTTGTTTTTTTTTTTCAATCCTATTATTTGTAAAAATTGATTGATTTGTATGAATGATTACAATAAAATTAATTTTAAAAAAAGGTTGTGTTAATGCAGAGAAAAATATATTCCATATACAGTATTGGTCAGGAAAAAGTGTGTTTTAATTTGATTGTGTTCTGTTTTGGAAACAAGGACTGTCATAAGGGTATACCTGACTGTCGCAGTCTTACAAAGCTTAGCTCCATTTAATGGGCTTTAATGGACAAACTGAATATATTCTCTTCTGCTTGTGCTTAAAAAATTTTCTCAATTCCTCTTAAGATAGACGCTCAATTATCAAAGACCCCACTGAAGATTTGAAAGATAGCAGTACTGTACTATGGGCTTCTTTCTGTTGTTTGTACTGTATATATGAAAGTGAAACATGCATTAAAAAATTAAATATAATTTTGCATTACTTCCTTGACATAAAGATGTACACATAAATAGATGGTATACAAATATATTTAATTTAAAAGTAGATGCTATATGCTGGTTAAGTATTTTTAGAACTTTAAAGTACTAAATAAGAAAATCACATTAATTTTTTTTGGAATGTACAAGGTATATAAATTTCTAGATTCCTGCTCTTAAAATGTGATTTGATCTTGACTTGTTGATGCTCTTGACTCATCTGAAGATAGACATACAATTGTCTAGGACCTAAAACAAAAAGCAGGTATACCTCCGTGTAAAGGAGTTTTGTCTATTTCCTTTTACCTCATTCTGTGTATAGTTACATTTGGAACTGATACAGAGGGCTTGGGGAGCAGGCATTCAGTTCATGAAGTTTATAAAGATTTGAACGACAGGAGTACTGAGCTATGGACTTCCTTCAGCAGTTTGTACTGTATATATGGAAGAGAAATATACATTTAAAAAGTTATACTATGGTTACTGTGAAGGATGCATTAGTTTTAGGATGGCTGAAATTCTAAAAAAAAATATTCCCAGAGAGCACACCCTACTGGATACAAACAGGTTTTGAAAACCAATCAAAGTGATTTGTTGTATTGTTGTATTTCTTTCCTGTGACAGAGTTGATTATGTAAAGATTATACTCATTGCAACTGTTATGAGTTACAACTGTTATACTATCAAAGAAACTGCACTTTAATTCATTGATGAATGAGTACTCCAGAGAGTATCTGAGTGAAAACCATTACTGTGTCAGTTGTGTCATCATGTATGGTATGTGTCATCATGTTACTGTATTTACTGATGGCCAATATTCAAGTTTTTTAAATAAAATTATTGAAGCAAGCAGATGTCTCAAATTTGTTTAAAATATTACACAAGAAATTTACCAGATCTGCCTGATACTTGCACATACTTAGAAATCAGTTCTGTTTTTTAAATATTATCCTTTCCTCAGTGCTAAATATGCTGCGCCTGTTGGAGCTGGACACAGGGCTAGCACCCCAGCCATGTAAAAAAGCCAGATTGCCATGGAAATCATAAGCAAGAATCAACAAACTCAAGTATACATTGACAGCACTGAAAGAAACTAATCTAGACATCCAGCACCTGATGCGGTCGACTGTCTTTACTGCCAAGGCATCTACTCAAATTGGAACTTGGAATGTGTGAACACAACTCCTGTGAAAAATGAACAAGTAAAGATTGTACATTTTAGGTGTTAGTAAACTCCAGTGGATGAGAAGCGGAAAGATGGTTAGTTAAGGAAAGACTATTCTATTTATTGACAACAATCAATAGCATACACTTGGCACTGGCTTGGTCCTGAATAAGGAGGTTCACTTCTCAGTTGGATGCTCATCAGCAAACCTATTAACATGGTATGGTTCCCATCCAGACACTTGAAAATGACCATCTCTGTGAAGAAAGACACATTCTATGATTAGCTGCCAGATGTTCTGATGGACATTCCTAGTCATTATATTTTACTACTCATCTGAGGTATGAACATGCAAATTAGCAGACTGGAACTAGTGGTGGAACCATATGGCTTGGCAATAAGAACAACTGACAATTGTGAGAGGCTACTAATGCTGTGTTGCATGAAAGTCTGTGTATTGCCAATACTTTCTTCCCACATAAGACCATTCATAAGGAGATATGGCTGTCACCCAATGATAGTACTTGTAATAAGATTGACTATGGATGTTTGGGTGCACCAAGATGTGGACATTGGGCCTGTCTGCTCCACCCTGGGAGCTAATCTCCAACCTCAACTTAAGGTATGCCATTAAAGGAATGTAAATACATGCCCCCATGATGTAGAGAAACTGAAAGACAAGATAATGATGACAACAAAGCTCCTGGAAGTGATTGTGGAAATGCTGAAACATGGAGCTAAAAGCGTGGAAGAAGCTTTGGTGAAGTTTTTGCAAGAAGTTGACAGCTCCAACTGAATGGCAAAACAACATAGTAATCAAGTTACCAAAGAAAGGTTTTCTGTAAAGTTTTTTTGCCTTATACTGTTCTGGAAGTTTCATGACATGGTTTTCACTCTGTTGTCTGAAGAGTGGGCCAGGTTCCAATAATGCCAGTCGTACAGCAAGCAGATCTTTGAGCTGTGAAATGTCATTGAACAGAGCGTCAAGTATCAGAAACCATTGTTGATCACCTTTATTCACTTCAAGAAGGAGTTTGACAGTATACATCACAACTTTATCTGACATATGTGTAGCATTATGGCATCCTGCAACAATATATTGATATCTTACAGGACTTATACCGAAACCCAACCTTCTAAGTTAAGAACGTAGAAGGATTTATGAATTAATTCAAGATCAAAATCAGTGTAAGACAAGGATGCATTCTATTACCATTCCTGTTCATCCTAGCCATGAATTTTTGCCATGTGATGGACAACAAATGGTGCATGAGTGGACAAAGTGATGCTACAGGACATGACCACATGGCTTGAGAAAGAAGCAAGGAAGACCGATCTTCGAATTAATAATGAGAAGAATTTTTTTTTGGGTCAATTGAACTACAAAACTGTGCATCATAGTAAGTGGCAAGATAGTTAAAAAGGTGACTGAGTTCACCTATTTGGGTAGGTTCATTGCAGGAGGCAGTGCAGATGAAGATGAATTGATCAGACTACGTCAGTATTCCAACAAATGTGTTGAATATGATTGACGCTGTCAATCAAACATGCACTGAGAGTGCATCTTTACAAAAGCATAGTGATGCCAACAACAAGAAGTGCAGGGCGACGAAGAGCATAGTCCAACATCTCAACGTGTTCCATCAAAGGTGTGTATGGCAAATCACATAACAGCATCATGTACAACAAGCACATTACTAACAATGAAGGGCTACAACTTTGTAGCCTGCCAAAATTGGAAGACACAGTTCCTGGACATTTAATGCGCTTAACAGACTGCATCTTTAGATTACCTGACCATTAGATCCTTTAGAATGCCTTAAACTGGAAATGTAAGACTGGAAAGAGGAGGCAAGGATGGCCATTTAAGACCTGGTAAGTGATTTCCTGTGATGAACTCAAGGCCATCGATACCAAATAGGAGCGAAGCTACAATCATTGCAGCTGAATGAACCTGTTGGCAGAAGCTTGCTGCCCAATGTGCCAAATGGCTCAGGAGGATTTAAGTCTAAATGTTATCGAATCTTGTATTGAGACATCTTGTTATTTTCTGTTTTTGTTAAAAATTCTTAATTCTTGTGTGTCTCTACATAAGCCAGAGATTGATTATTTTTCTCCCTCTACTGAGACATTTTGATATAATGTGGGACCTTCCTTGTATTTTGAAGTTTTAAAGCCAGCTCCCAGTTTTTGAGGCCTGCTTCATCTGAAAGCCGGAGGTAATATTTTGGGATTGGCTATGTTTGGATGAGCCTTTTCTGGACATGTCCTAGCCAGCTCTGTGGGTCTTTCCGAGGCTTCACACACGTTTGCCATGTTTGTGACTTCATTAATAATGTTTTGGGAGCACTCTATAAGAGATCTCACTTTATTCTGTTAATCCACTGACATATATGAACCATTTGGTGGATTTTTAGAGATAGCCAACATGGGTTTACGTGAGAAAGATTTGTGCTTCACTAATACATTCAGATGTTACAAGGAAGCAAGAGAAGCATTTGATCAGAGTGGGGCAACTATATTATTTAATTCAATTTTTAGAAACCTTTTGATAAGATGGGGAGCTACTGATCAAATAAAAAAGAGCAATACAAAGTGCAGGTAGTAGATTGATGCAAAAGTGACTCAAACTCAAAGTGAAAAGAATTTTAACAGCTTGGGGATATGTTTTGCATGCCCTAAACCCTGGACACTTCTGAGTACCATGGTGGCCATTACCCACTGGTGTCCTTGTCCAGGCTGATATTGTAAAAGGAGAATTATGGGAAGATCGCGAAAAACTCTACAGGATAAGGTAGAACATGTTTTGACTGTTATGCACAAGATATAAAACATTATAAGTGTACAATAAGAAATGTCAAATTGAAAGTGTTCCTGACTGTTATATCCAAGATTGAAAAAATTGTCAGAGCACAATAAAGAATACCAAATATTCTTATCATCTTGTCTTAAATTTACTTCACGTAGATTATTGACTGTAATGCAAAGATGACCAGAGGAATGATCTACACCATCATTCTAGGTTTTGCAATTCAGGATATTTCAGTGGAGTAGCTGAGGGTAGCTAACAACTATATATCTGTGACTTGCTAATGTGTAATATCATACTTTTCCTGTAAATGAGACTGTAATTATTTTAGTTAACACTGGGCAAATGTCCTGTTCCTTGCTTTTTGTGTTACTCTTTATTCCGATCCATTACTGTACAGCAGTAATCATTTATGCTGTTTTTCCCTTATTAAACCATATCATGCTGAACTGCTTTGATCGGAGCAGCCTCAATAGGCTCCCTGGCTCCTTTTAGCTCTTATTTCTTCTAATAAGAACATGGATGTCATGCAGTTCATCTCATCATTATACAGGTGGTCCATCACTGGTGTTTAAAGATCAACTAGTAACAAGGGAAAAAATTACTTTAGAGCGTTACACCAGAGGCACAGATGAAAATACAAGCACTTATTATACACTGAGAGACCTTTGTGACTTTCTCTATAGAATTTCAACAGTTAAATTATGTTAGTGGGCTCAATCAAGCAGTCACATAAGGTAAGAAAACTATTGTAGTGAATTTTAAGTACTACAGATTTAACAGATTTAAGGTTCACCATAGCTACTGAACGCACATAGCAGGCTTGAAGGTGTTAGCATTGTAGTTATATAGGCTGTGAGCAGCTGGAATATAAATAAAGCAATTTTAATACACACACTTAGCACATTGAAATGCAAATTCAGCAAGTTATTCTATAACAACTAAAGTATCACATGAACAGCATTTAAGACACATGCTGTCAGCATTACAGTGGATAATTACATTTGAGAAAAGTTCATCCTCCTGTTGATGGCCAAAGATATTGTCATTGGTCAAAGCTACCTATGTTTTTTGTAAAGCCATAGTATAATGGCTTTATTCTTCTGGCTTGAGCAGAATATACCCCAGTGTATCATGTAAAACAGAAGAACAAGGCAGAAAAAAGAGTTGGGGATCCACCTCGTATATTGTACATGACAGACAATGAAATCAATAGCTCCAGAGAACTGCACTGAAAAAAGTATAACATTGATGTTGTTCATTCAACATAAATTTTCTCTTTCAAGCAACTTAAGATTAGTCATTTAGTGTTGTAGCTTGAAATATTTGGTTTCAGATCTCAATCAAAGTAAAAAAATGTGTTTCTACCAAAGTAAGTTATGGTGGAGGGAATAAACGTAGAAATCCTATTTCAGTTAACCTAATATTTTAGGTTGTTTGTGTGCTGTGTTTGAGGGACCGTTTGTATATTCTTCCGGTTGAACTTTCCAGCGTGCTGGCTTTCTAACTGCCAAAAAAGAAGAACAACTTAAAAAATAGATTTAGTATAAAACAAGTGAATTGCACCCAATCACTCTAAATGATTTGCCTCATCTTAAAAATTGTGGGATCAATAAGCTAAAAAGAATTATATTGGCTCAGATTGAAAATATTAAGTGTGAATCATCACATTTTTTTTTCAGTGTGTCTGGTGCAGCATCCAAATAGGGATACACTAGGGAAGAAAGGTGTTAGGCTTTTATAGTTGCAGGGAAGGAAGAGGCGGATCCATGGGGTTCAAAACCGGAAATGAGGTCAGTAAGAGGTGTGGCTAGGAAGGAAGTGCAGGAACTGGAGGAGTTTTAGGCTGGTTTCTGATCAGGTGATCTGCAGAAGGCAGGTTAGCACACTATGTTAATCCCAGCCCTTGTTTACCACCCTCGGTTAAGCCCTTAGCCTGCCTACCAAGCGCATGTGTGTGACAAGCACATTAAAGCCACATTTAGAGGTAAGTGAGGATTTCATTCTGAGTAGAAAATGACAATTAAAGTAATGTGGGCAGAGGTGTATGACCTTGTGCAAGAGATGACTGCATTTCCGCCTAGCACACTGAAACTTGTTTATTATGACTTTGCTAATAAATGATTTAAAAGTGAAAAGAGGTTTCTAACCAGCTTAAACTGACAGGACACAGACCTATAGTCCGCATCTCCATTTGCCATAAGGAAATTCCTTCCTTATCTTGCAAAGAACCAGGGGATTCAGACTCCTTGGATCTCTGCTTTAAATGTGCCTCTGCTGGCGCCAGATCATTTATGTATGTCCATGGTTGATAGTCATGATTAATATCTGAAGGAAAAATGCAGGTGAGATGTTAGAAACCAGTAGAAGAAGCAGTAGTGACTATATTTATCCCCATCTGGAATTTTTTTTTCCATTGAAAAAGTATATTGGCGTAACAATGACCAGCAACAAAAACAAACACCCAGTAACACAAAATTCAGTACTTACCTGCCAGTCCTATATTTTTAACCATTCTATAGACACAAACACAATGACCTATAATAAAGATCACAATTACAAAAATGTATTTCATAATCCAAATCACACCCCATACTACACCTAAAAAACACTTAAGAACGGTTATTTAATTATTGAATTGCTTGAGGTAAAAAAATAATGTTTTTTCTCTGTTTCTAAACAGGGCTAGGAACTGAAAACAGCAGTCAGAAGGTAGCTGATCTAGAGATAAAAAGTGCGCACTTGGGATTGAAAAGAAATCTCTCAGCTTTGTTGCAAGCTGAGGCTGTAAATTGGCAATTGTTGCATTGCCATTCCAACAAATGATAGCAACATTTAAAACAGTCTCAGTAAAACACTGTTGATTTCAATTCAATATGCCTAACATTAAAAGAGATCAAAGAACATGAAGCCTCTGCTGCCCCTTTTTATTTGTGAGCCCTTCCCAATTGTCCCTTTGCTTCTTATGATCAATAAAAAATGTATGTCTTAGAATTGAATAAATGCGGTTAATATGCAATTGATTAACAATTTCAATTTAAAAAATGTAAATGTAAAATGGTCACTTATTAGATTGCATTATTACAGCTCATTATTCTATAATAATAATAATAATATTAATAAAAACACCATATTCTTTTAAGCAACACCTCAAAGTACCCAAATTATTACCTATATGAAAAACAACTCAAACACTTTAAGTATTGATCAGTTTGAAGTAACAGTTCATTGCCTGACACACACAATGCCCCGTGCCCTGCCGCAGCTCCTGTGATGTGTGTATTCAGTGTATCAAGCAGGCTGCCTTTATTTGTTCACACACATCATCATTTATTTCTTATCAAATGTCACTTCTTGCAAAGAACAAAACAATCTTAAAAGCCAACGGTAAGGCTAATTTATAAATACACACCAATGTCTAACGCCTGTGTTATTTTTTTGTTATTGATCTTCTGAAACAAGCTTTCATAGGCAGTTGTTGCCAGTACAAACCACAGAAAGAGAGTTAAGAGTCGTTAACGTTGCTGCTGCATTATTTGTCATAAGTCATTATATAAGTTATGGCAAAAGATGAAAGTACGTAAACATGGGATAAAAGCAGTTATAAACTAATAAAAATGTGAGCTTAGATAAAATATAGGGTAAGACTGCAGCATGGTTACAAAGACAATTTAACTCTTAACTCACAACCTTCAAGATTTTAATACCCCAGAACTTCATCTACCCCTACATACAACAACAAAATTCCCACCAGTACTTTTCTTTTGGAAATTGCTTGTGGTTTATACATCTTTCTGTACTCTATTAATTGCTGTTTGTAGAAAAGCTGATCATTGTCGAGTTTTCTGTAGCATCTGAAAAAACCTTCTCGGTGTATTGGAGCAAACCACACACTAAGTATCTCGATTGCTCATTAAAAAAATAGCTTCCAGGCACAAAACCCTTTGTGAAAAAGCATTTCATGGACACAATAAAATCCCTGTAATGAAAACATCCTCATGGTGTTTCTTCTCCTTGTACATTCTCTGTTGCATCTTTTCTTCTTCTCATTTCTTGCACTATCTCAGACGTGAAATAATAATCCTTTAAACAACAGAAGATGTCACTTTGATTTGAATTCTTTTTATTTTTAACTTATTTTATAGTATTCAATTTGGCTTAACAGTTGAGGTTTTCTCATTTTTTGTTCCTGTTTTGATTGTCAATTTTTTTACTCTTCCATTAAGCTTTCTTTATATCTCATTTGAACAGGAAATGTTGATTTGCTTGTGCATGATCCTACGCTTGGCGATTCTAAATTTGCCCTAGTGTGTGCTTGGTGTGTGGGTGTGTTTGTGTGTGTCCTGTGGTGGGTTGGCACCCTGCCCGGGATTGGTTCCTGCCTTGTGCCCTGTGTTGGCTGGGATTGGCTCCAGCAGACCCCCGTGACCCTGTGTTCGGATTCAGCGGGTTGGAAAATGGATGGATGGATAGATGATCCTACGCATGAACGAATAGAGATAGTTACTTTGAAGACCCACACTAAACACAAATAGATAGTTTTATAATTCTGCTTTACTAGCAGCATCAGTGACCAGCAAATACCAGATTGAGGTTGAAAGCCCAATTCCAGGTTTTTCCATTAAGAGGAAAGTTTCTAACAGAGGCATCACTATCTATCTATCTATCTATCTATCTATCTATCTATCTATCTATCTATCTATCTATCTATCTATCTATCTATCTATCTATCTATCTATCTATCTATCACATTGATTATATCTTGAACTTTCTGCTACTTTTTATATGCTGGTCATTCTTTTATGTCACACAGAATGACTGTTCCTGCCAACTTTATTGAGTTTTTCAAAAGAGAAAAGTTTAAAAATGCCTTTTACTTGTTATGTGAGTGAGGCAGAGATTACATTTAAAGGACAAAAAGAAATAAATCTGCACAAGTAGGGATTGTATACCAAAGGCTGATATCTCTATGAATATCAAAGGTCAGAAGAGGTTTGAATTAAGGACAAACCAAATACAACCTGAAAAAAATGCACATGAGACTAGAAAAAGGCTCTTGGCTTTACAAGAAGCAAAGAACAAGCGAGCACAGAGCATGAAGCTCATCCTTAAATAAGATGGCTCCCAAAACCATACCCCACACAAACGTACACAAGTCACACCATCTAGTGCCATGATAGCAACAAATTATACAATGTCACCAATAAATAATGAAAAAAATAACATTAGTAGTGTAGAAATAAATGCTATAATTTTCGCTTAAGTCATTTTGATATTCAGTTTTAGTTTGGGATCAAAGCTTCCAAGTTAGTACGTGTTACCACCATGTCAGCATTCCAGTAATTTTTTTACTCCATTTTGTATTTTACTGCTACAAGTATTGTTGAAAAATGGTCCAAAAGGAAATGTAGCTTTGGGTACAAAGTTGCCATCTGTATGAGGTAAACATTTAGCGACTGTGACATCACCATGGCATGAAAGATATTTTACCAGATTGGCACAGGTCCCCCACTCACTCTTAAAAATAACGGCTCTATAATGGCACTTTCCTGGGATGTTTTTCCTCTTAGCCCCACTGCTTGACAAAGAGCCATTTCATTCATTTCATAAGGAAGGATTATTTTCATATTAAATTGGTTCTTTGGGCTTTAAAAAGGTTCCCAATATGTGGACAAAACAGAAATATTTAGTTTGTAGTGGGCTACTTAGCAGGATACTAACAGATCAACAAAACCTGAACTTGGCCTGTGTTATTATGTGCAGCAAGAATCATTTCAAATCAAGATCCCATGGAAATTTTACAAAACTATTATTATCTATTCATGGATATTTATGTAACCTGTTAAAAATCAATAGAAATAAATGTTTATTTTGGAACCGTAATTTGGATGGTTCTTTTGGGAACTAAAAATGGTTCCCCTATGGGAACTACTTCAGCACCTTTATTTTTAAGAATGCCGGGCAGAACCTACAGAGCCCCTAAAGGGACATGAGCATAAAAAAAAAAATCTTATTTCTGGTGTGAACAAAATGTTTTTTCGGGATACACATGTCCCTTTAGGGCAGGGGTGTTGGACACCGGGCCTGGAGGGCCACAGGTTTTCATTCTAACCCTTTTTCCTAATCAGTGACCAGTTTCCGCTGCTAATTAACTCCTTTTCCTTCATTTTAATAGCCCTGTTTTTAATGATTCAGTCCTCTGAATTGATTCTTTTCTTCATTAAATAACAGCCAAACAGAAATGAGATGTGAAATGAGCCGAAAGATGACCAGCTAAACTGGGATTTTAAACTCCAGCCAATCTCTTAATGAGAAGCAAATTCTTACTGTTAATTAAGCCCATTATTTAATTCCATGGCTTGTTGCTGCTCTCTTTCTGCCACAGCAGACATTTGCAAAACTGTTAATTTTTCTGCTTTTTTCTGAGAACACCGTCAAGATATTTAGGTGACCTCAGAGATCAACCTTACTCAGACCTTCACTTTTCTTTATTTCCACATACTGTGTGATGGGCACAGGTGAACTGGTCATGTGGCGGCTTGTTTTGTGTCTCATTATTGTTTGGCTACTAATTAAGGAAGAAGTGGCAACTAAGGGGTCTGAATCAAGTTAATTAAAACTAAGGCAAAAGAAGTTAATTAGCACCAAAAATGGCTCACTAATGAAGGAAGATGGTTAGAATGAAAACCTGCAGCCTCTGCGGCCCTCCAGGACTGGAGTTCGACACCTGTGCTTTAGGGCCTTCATATATTTCTGATAGACTTGTTCTGCTTCCACAGCTTTAACTGTTTTATCCAGGTGGTTCACTATCAGTGCATGCTTCCAACCTCTCCCTCTCCTTTCCTGTCAGAGTGTTGACATGGAATTCACAGACTTATATTTTAAGCTAGATCATTCTGATAAACGCATCAAGACTCTCAATGTCTACCTCTGGAACATTTTTTGACCTCAAAATATCTAAAAAATCATCCTTCTCCATTGTTCTTGTAGTAGGAATATGTATCACAACTCCTGGCTTCTGGGATTAACAGAATGTAGTCATAAATCAAATACATGTTTGTTCTTGTTTTCCTGTTCGGGCGCATGCAAAAATATCTCGCAAGCATACGATATCTTCTGCATGGAAGACTTTCTCGTGTGTATGCAATAATATTTCATGAGCACGGGATATTTTCTCGTGAGTGTGTCTAACATTCTCTGTAGGGCTAAGAGCTCTGTAGGAACTACTAGGGCTATTTCCAGAATCACTAAAGGCTTTAATGGAAAGAATGTTTCTGGTGGAACAGAAGCACTACCCAACATATCCTTGACACTGTTATATCCATTAAAAAAAAGTCCAAAAGAATTACATCAAAAGAAGCAATTCAGTAATTTATGTGTATTGCACAAATAGTTTTAGACAAACTGGGGTAGCCATGATGAGACTGCATATTCAAAGAAGGCAACCCCTAAGCATAACTAGTAGTGTGTATACGTTAGTGAACAATTTTATTGCTCTAAACCTGAAAACTTGTTGTTGGAATGTGAATTTATTTTGTGATGTGTTGGGTCACAGACATGCACAAGAGAGAAGGAAGCGACTCCAGATTTCTGAAAAAATCAGATTTATTATTGTGAACACAGGAATGTTCTCAAAGAATTTATTCAAATGGGAGCTGTCACTTAAGTACACACAGCACACAGGCAGTGACTCTAATGGGCGTCCTGCATTAGCTCCTCACACAAAATTAGCAGACGCAAGAGTCATAAAAAGGTTTGGGGCAGCCACCAGTATACTGTAATATTCCCTGGCTGCAAAAGGGGAAAGTGCTAGCACAGATGTGCTCAAAACAGAGTCCAAAACAGAACTGATCAACTATTTGTTAAAATGGCGGTTTTAAAGGCCAAAACAGGGTATGATGTCAACAGGGACAGAATCCGGAAGGATCTTCCTCCATAGACACAGACCCGGAAGTGACGTCATTAAAAGGGCCGGAACTGGAAGGGTCCTCCTTCATGGGTTTGGACCGGAAGTGACCTAATCAGAAGGGCCAGAACCGGAAGTGACATAATCAGAAGGGCCGGAGCTGGAAGTGACATCATCAGGGCCAGGCAGAATTTCCCGTGAACGGTCTGCAGGAAAGCGAGAGAAAAGGTCAGTGCACTCCGCTACCCCCTGGTCTGGTGTGGAATTACTCTCATTTAGACTCTTTACCTGCCTTCCATGCACATGTGTGTGACACTCCCTTCTCAGATTAAAAGAACAGATAGCCTTCCTGCGCAAGAGAGAAAACAGAATGTGAGCACACAGTTTTAAATGTTCTCGCATCAACCATCGGGCGACAGACACGTTACACGATGAGTGTCTGAATCTTCTGTTGAACTAGCAGCGGACAACCACTCCTGCCTGTTTTAACAGAGTTTCAGCACACAGAGTTGTTGGCGGGTTGTCGAGCACCCGTTGGAGGTGCTGGGAATGTTGGGGCCTCACAATTTATACAGTACATCTGCATCTGTAAGCTACACATAGCGTGCTCAGTGGCAGAATTTAAATTAAAAATTGTGCAAGAAAGCGTTGGTGCTGTGCTTAGTCACTGGACCAGAGCATCCATATAACGCAGAACACTTACGTTTCAAATAATATAAAGAACTTTTCTCTCTTAAAAGTACTTCTTGGTTTCTACAGACTGTGAATATCACTGATATCCAGGAACATTACAGAATGCTTCTGCAAGACTATGATAATATCTTTAAGATGTAAAAATAATTTCCTGAAGCCACCAAAGCAACACAGGAAGGTTCTGTCTTAATATGATGCAATTATCAGTCTAATCAACCCTGCAGAGTTCATTTTGGTGACAAAATCTTTTTAGTCATTGTAATCATGTGGGTAATTACAGGAGCTACACAAATTGCCTCCTGTTGAGAAAGAGACTGTGTTTTTTAATTCTCAGACTGCCAGTGTCTGCTTCTTCCTGAAAAGGCTGTTTAGCCCTGTCCTGACTCCAAAGGAATTCTAATAGTTTCTCCAAACTCAAATATTCTTCTGCAAGAAATCTACTTTGTAATTTTTAACTTAAGGCAAGAAGCTCAGATCATGCAGCAGGTGAGTTGTACAGCTTGGAAATGTTTCTGTCTGGCTATCCCAAATATAGTCACATGTCAGGAAGTGTAACATTATCAAGCAGGAAGCTTAAGAGCTAAGCCAAAGTTTAAATGGGAACAGACACTTAAGTTTGTTGTGTAATCCTTGTCCAAATTTGTTTTGTGTGGCATTGTTCATAGAAAACACCAGGCCAAACCACTTACAAGAACACAAATAGGTACATTTTATATTTGATAATTTACATGCCCAAAAAGCATTTGTCCCCAAGAGATACACTGTCATCTGCCAGTCTATTTTCAGCATCCTTGTTTTCAATTTCATGTCTTTGAAGTTAGTATTAGACATAAAGATGGAATCAATCCTGGATGATGTGACATTTCAAATAACACTAAGTAGTGCCATTGATTGTGAGCACCAGAATAAGGTTCTTTATAAAGCAAATACAAATATGGCTCAAAGCAACACACGATTTCAAAGTAGAAAACCATATACAGTAAAGAACAATAAAAAGATGATGTTGAGGACAGAAATATACTGCAAATATTGGACAAGGAATGGTATTAAAAAGGAAACACAAGACAGTTTTAAAAGATCTTTGTAGTTTATATTTCTGTGCAGCCTTGAGGAGTGGTACTATATTAAATGTGCCCTCCAGAGATTTCCTCCTGCAATGAAATAAATCTTTTTTTTATTTGTATTAGCACTTTAATAAAAACATAAATAGATCAAAACTGGGCAAAAAGCAGTCTTATACCTGGCAGATGGGTTGTCCAAATGTGTGTGATTCATTTTCCAAGTTTGCACACCCCTTAACAGGGACCAAAGATTAGTCCAGAAGCAGTGGGCACAAAGTAAGGACCAACTCTACATGGGTGCCAGCCTATGATAGGGAAGGTTCTATCTCATCCTCAGAAAAAACAAAAAGTTAGGTGACTTCAAAGCTCATTTGAATCTACAGTAAATATTTACAGTACCAGAACAGGTTGAAATACTCTGTGGCAGTGACATACAGTATGCTTGAAGGTTGACCATGATATGATACACGCTTGGTAAGGTTATCATATACACTCCCGGTCAAAAGTTTTACAACACCCCTATTTATCCAGTTTTTATTTAAGTCCAGAGAATAACCTGAAATGCTACAAAGGTAAGCGGTATATTACCAGAGATTAAAAAATGTTTAGGTTGAAAAACAATTGCCAAATAATGTCATTTTCAGAGTTATTCCAAAATTCTTTTTCAGGGAACAAGCAATGAGTTAAAAACCTGCAGCTTTTCTGCAGCAATGGAGTCTAATTAAGCTTTGAAAGTTGATGCAAACAATTCCTACAGGTGTCCCAAAGTTTGTTGATTACTTACAAACCCTCTGTCTGTATAAAAGTAGTGCTGGAGCAATCTGTGTTGACCACCCTCTGAAGTATTACTGGGACGATACTGCACTGCAGGAAGTCACTTACTATCTACAAACATTACACAATGGAGAGCAGTTTTAATTATATAAACATTTTATTAACTAAGTAACATTTGGAGGAATTTCTTTGATGACTTAGTTATGTAGTCTAGAAGTGGAAGTGAAACCTCATTTTACATTAACTTGTGATATTTTTTAAACCTTTACAATACATTTTAACAAATGTATAAATTGTTACCCTTATCTAAAGATTATTATTTAAAACAATAAGTAATGCTTCATAGAATGTAGCAACACAGTTTGTTCCAACACTCCTTTTACAGAAAAAGAGAGAGTTTGTTAGTAATTAGCAAAAGCTGGGGCAACTGTAGGAATTTATTTGCATCAACATTCAAGGCTTAATTAACTTCCATTGTTGCCAACCAATAGATGCATTTCTTAGGAACAGAGTGTACATTTAAAAAGTCATCATTAGATAATGATATACTCATTTGTAGATTTGTTAAATTAAATTTATGCTTTTCATAAGTTTGTGCGACATGAGGCTTCACTTCCATTTCTAGACTATATAACTAAGCCATCATAGAAATTCTTCCAATTGTTATCCACCTTAATAAAAGGACACACATCAGTGCATCTGTGTATCTCTATGTTTGCCTGGTTGCCAATTCTGTGAAATTCCAACAGATGGCACATCACAAACTTTTGTACTACAGTATTAAAATGCATTGCATTTTCCATTTCAACAGATGGCACTTCACAAACATTAACGCTGCTATTACAAATCCTATACCTAATGGCATATAACAGAAACAATATTTTATTACTACAAATGTTTGTGATGTGCCACCTGTTGGATTGACAAATGCAATGCATTTTATTATTATGTACATTACACAATACATTCTAATAGATGGTGCACTGCAAAAGTTATTACTGCTTTTACAAATTCCATACCAAATTGCAAATAGTAGAGATATGAATTGCATTTTGTCATTCCAACAGATAACACATCACAAATATTTGTTTTGTAGTAATGCATTTTATTACTGATGGAATGATAAATGCAATGCATTTTATTATGACATATTTTACTACATACAGTCCAATAGATGTTGCACTGCAAACATTAACACTGAGGTCTATGTTGATTATTTAGATTTAAATCCATCTTAGATGGGCAGCACAGTTAGTTTAATTTTAAATACAGTAAATGTTTATAGAGCTCCAATGCTACCTTTAATAGATATCTGAACTAGATGGTTAACTTATTAACAAAAATATATATGTAAGTTAGTGGGGAGAGACTTTTTCATTTTAGTCAAACTGCGGTTCACAGGCATTTTTCATTTGACTTTAAATAAGCAACATTTTCTAATTTAATTTTTGCAGCACTAACTGCTCAAATGAAGCCTGTATGAGTTTTTACTCATTAAGCTCAAAGTAATTTATTGTGAGATATGAGAATTAAGTATTAAATATAAATTCAGTGTTTTTAAATCAGCTTATTTCACTTGCATATTAAGTTGGAAAGAAAATATCTAAATGTATTTATCTGTTTTGCATTTTCCTCAATCTGGAACTTTTTTCTTTTATAATTGTCTCTAAGTATTAATGATGAACAATTTAGTTATTTTTTACCTTGCTCTTGGGAACAGGCAATCATGGTTAAATGAAGCAAAAAAGTGTAAACTTTTACTTAAGTTATGCACATTAAAGGCTGTGAATGTGATACACGAAGTACTGAAGTTTCATAATAATGTAAAGATATACTGAGTGTGTAGAAAGAGCTGGTATATGTCTGTATAAATTACAAGAAAAATTAGTATTTGATTGGGAAATTGATTGGAACAAAAATGTGACATCACAGTGGCTCTATTGGACCAAAATTTGTGAACCCTGGTGAAAAGATATGTTATGATGTGTTATTAAATCTTTCTCCTCTTCTAAAAGGTCTGACAAACTGTTTTACAAGAAGGTCAGCATTGTGGTGCAGTGGGTTTGAATACTGCATCTAAACGTTGTCTGATTGTAGTTGCATGTTCTCTCCTATTGTGATGGGTGTTCCTCTGGACACTCTGGTTTACCTCATGAATCTTCAAAAATGTGCAGGTTTGCATAAGAGTGGCCTATCATAAACTGGCACCCTGTCTATGGTTGTTCTCAGGATAAACCAAGGCCCCCCACAACAACCTTGAATTGGATTAAGCGGGTATGAGAATGAGACGAGATTTCTTACAAGAATTTAGATTTGTTCTGAAATTATCTGTTTACATTGGGTACGGATATACACATAAATATACCATATTTGTTGTGGACTGGGAGTACCAAGCACTACAGAGTTCCAAAGCACATAGCCCCAAACTTCCAATAATGCCCACTAAAGGGGGATTTCACTGTCAAACCCCAGCTAGTAATAAAAAGTGAAGATTTATTTTTCACACAAAGTTTTCTGAACACAATTAAGCTCTGTAGAACACAAAAGAGCAAAGGAATTACCTGACGCAATTAGACAGTACAAAGCAGACAAGTCCAAATACAGATATTGAAAGAGTATTCAAGAAACAGAGCAAAAGTCAAAAATCCAAAGTCTCACAAATCCTACAAAAGTCACAAAAGCACACAAACTTACCACTCCTCAGTGCATTTGAACCGCTAGGAACTGTGTGAGGATCTCCAAATTTATAGGGCAGTGAGCGGTTCCTGGAAATAGTTGACAGGGGGCCCCGCCTCTTGGGAGACCAGCCACAAAATACATGGAACATTATAGAGGCAGCTTACATACATAATGAAAATCAAAAACAAAAAAATAATCAAAAAAGTAACCATAACATAAATCAAAGAATTAAAAATGAACAAAAGAGACAAAAAACATGAATCTTAACCTCAGCCAGGGGAGGAATCCTGGCTAAGCCGTGACACCATTACACTTTGTCACAATTACAGTATTCTTGTTCTCCTACAGAGTTAGTTTTATACAGATCAAAGTGTAGTATGTAGCTGCAGCACTATTCATGCAGCTAAGGCTGACACCCAAAATAACACATTCTGAACAGACCTTACATCTGTCTCTAATTTCCCATCTGAAAAGTAACCCTTGGAGATGAGTGAAATTTTTTGTATCATTAGTGTACATTTCCCCAATCTCTAAAATCCCCAAAAGAAACATCTCGAAGCTCTCTGGAGTTACCAGTCAGTCTAACTGAGTATCTTCAGGCAAGAGAAAATGCAAAATAAAAAGGAGCACCAACATGTTAATGTAATTTTGTATTTCACAATGTTTAGGCATTTGGGTAAGTTCAAGGCCAGCATACTACTATTGCCTGGTCAGGGCCTGAAGGGAGATCAAAAGATGCTAGCATTCCATTATATGCATGACTAGGCATAAATACATCAATTAGACACACTAGATGGCCAATGTAGCAGCATATTAAATGATAAAAATTAATGACAAAACAACAGTGCTGTTAAACCTGATATCAACAAAATTATGATTTACATATGTAGCAGTGTGCACAGAAACAATTACATCTATTTAATTGCACATAAATAAATTAGAAATCCTATAATTTGATGATCCAAGATCAAATTACAAGCTATCTAAAGAAACAATTACATCAATTTTCAAAGGCACAATGCTTTGCCTTTTCAGCAACCAAAAACTGCACAAGTTATTATCATTACAGAGAGTGAATAGAAAACTAAAAAGCAAATTGCCTTCCATTATTCTTAAAAATTTTATTTTATTTTTTTTTACAAAAAGAAGAAGCTTTACAATAAACTGCTGTGATAAAAAAGATAGAGAGCACATAAAGATTTGGGGAAGCCATAGGCAAACCCTGTATAATTGAAAAAATAATAAAACAATTAACATTCATTCACAGAAAGTTCTCTCCAGATATGAGTCTAGTGATAAACTGCCTGCAGATGGCAGTAAAACCAGTTAAGAGGTCATTGGAGAGGAAGAGGTGGCTTCAGATGAACAGAAACCGGAAGTGATGTCATGTCTTATCTCACTGTCGATCATCATATCTGCAAGATGAAATAAGAGGAGAGACCTTAGGTGACAGCGCCAACCATTGGTCAGGGGTGGAGTTACAGGAAAATAAGTCCTTTGGTTACTTCCCAATCACAAATGTGACACTGCCTATATTTCTGTGGATGACATTTTCTTATGGTATGCAAACCTATACTTAAAGTATGCACCAAACCATAGCGGAATTCAATTTAAAGTTAGTCGATATTAATTTGGTTTCTATTTCCCCTCAGTCATGTGACTTCAGTGGCTACCGTACTGCTTGATTATATGAATGCCAACCTCACTTTGATGGTGTATGGGCATTTTTATGGTACACATTTCTTCATTAGTTTGTTACCAGTGTGAGCAGTGGTGTGGAGTTTGCTTGTTCTCCCTGTGTCTGTTTGGGTTTCCTCTGTGTGCTCCGTTTTCCACCCACTGTCCAAATACAAGCAGGTTAGTTGAATTGGCGTCACTAAATTGGCCCTAGTGTGTGTTTGGTGTGGGTGTGTTTGCCCTATGATGGGCTGTTGTCCTGTCTAGGAGTGTTCCTACCTCATGCCCTCTGCTACCTGGTATAAGCTTCAGCCCCCACCTCTGTGACCCTGGTATGGGTTAGAAAATCACATGACATATTCTAGTATATCTGCCTTGAAAATTTTTGCCTCTGTTAGACCTTGGAAAAGTGATTCATTCAAATATCCATTTTAAATTTCTGCAAAGTCTTTAGATTTTATCTTTTAATGAGAGTTTGATAAACAATAATTTCTCTTCGAAGACTGGTCATTTCAGATTTTGTTCATGTTGGACCCTTTTTGGTGCTCCTAAAATTGTCATTGCTTGATTCAGTAGTAATTCATTTTGTTCAGTTTTTCTTTTTGTTTATTTGTGTACATGATGCCTGATGATATCGTCTTCCTCTTTCTTTCAATTATTATCTGTGTTATTAAAGATTCCTTGCCAGAATTCTATGGCCACATGTAAATTTGTGATGTAGCCACCATATCTGTTTTTATATAAAAATGGGAACTGGTTGTATCCCTTGTCTAAAGTTTCAGCTAAGAAGAGAAGGACTCGTCATGCTTTCAAATCAGATATAATTGCTTAAGTATATCTGTTTTTTGTCTTTGCTTAACCCTAGACTTTCTTCATATAATTCTAGTGTACCGCTTCCAATTCTTCTGCTGCTCAGACCACTTTATCTGTAAACACTTGATTTTGTTTTTTTAAGATATATCTATTAATTAGTCCTTTAGTCAGACTAGCTACATTTATGAGGGAGTTAACCAAGGAACATCATCCGTGGTTTAGCAGGTGAGACGCTGGATAGCTCGTGGCCAGTACTGTAGGGCTCTTTTGTTTTTTCTTGCCTGATTTTATTGTTCATGCCTGGTAGTCTTATTTATTCCCCTTTTTGACAGTTCTTTCTCTTGACAGTCCTTTTTTATTTCCTCATTGACCTTTTATTCACTGAGATGAAAAGGTGGAATTTTGCTTTATCTTTGGTACTTGAAAACGTCTTTGTTATTCTTTTAAGCGTACTGTAAGTCAGGGCTTGATTCTACCATATAATTTCAGAAAACTTGCGCTATTGTTCCAAGAGATTATGATATGCTAACTCCCACTTGAGAGAGTAACCACGGAGCACAAGGCCTTTTTTTATGTATTGTGCCTACGTGACCACACAGTAATACCAGAACTATTCCAAAGCGACGTTTGCACTGTTTTGTGTTTTTTGTATCTCACACTTTCATGCACCTTTATCGTAAGAGCATCCCTTATCTATGATGGAGTGTTTGATCAGAAGAAAATATGAAGCTGGTTTTAAATTAAAAGACGTTGAAATGGTGAAAGAAATTGGTAACTGCGCTACTGCAATTAAATTCGATGTGTCAGAGAAACTGGTGCAAGCTTGGAGGAAGCAAGAAGATGTAAGAAAAAAAATGAAGTGTCATATTTTTGAATGGGCTTATAAGTCAGGGTCTGATTTTATGATCGATTGTTCAGGTTTCAAGACCCCGACTTATACGCGAGTATATACGGTAATTACCTTTAATTCTTTGAGTGTAATTACATTTTGAGTGTAAAACATTTTAAAATAATAGAGGTATTCACCCCCTTGGCAGTTTTTACATTTTATTGTATGTGTTTTTGCCATCAGTGACTTCCTTTTGTTGTTTTACTATTAATTTGCTTTTTTTTGCTGTAGATTTTACTCTGTGAATTGTATCCCAAAATAATAACAATTAACAAGGAACAAGGTAGACACAGGAGCAAATATTACTGAAGGCCGAAATACTGCAGTTGCTTGTGAGGTCATTAGTAAATACAGCTCCTATAAAAAGTATTTACGCTTTGGAAATTTTCACTTTATTATTACACATTCAATTACAGCGCATTTCATTTGGTTTTATTGATGCTGATCAACAAAAAAAGACTCTTTAATGTCAAAGTGAAAGCATATCTCTGCAGAGTGATCTAAATTAATTTTAGATATAAAGCACAAAAACATTGATGACATAAATATTAATTTCTCTTTAAATCTGTATTTTGTAGATGTACATTTGGAAGCCATGACGGCCTTAAGTTTCTGTTCTCAAAGGTCTCTCTCTGTCTGCTTTGCACATCTGTATACTGTAATTTTTCTACCATTTTTATTCATGAGACTTCTTAAATCCCTGTCAGGTTGCATGGGGATCATGTTGTTTTTCAAGTCCAGCCACAAATGGTCACTTGGATTGAGATCTGGACTCTTACTCTGCCAACCCAGAACAATAATTTTGTTGTTTTTAAGCCATTCCTGTGTAGCTTTGGCTTTATACTTGATTTCGGTGTCTTGCTGATAAACAAATCTTCTCTCAAGCCTCAGGTTTCTTGCAGTCTGCCTCGGTTTTCTTTCTATTGTGTGGATGCTGCCACCAACATTCTTCAATGCGGGGACTGTGTGTTTTTGATTACATGGAGGCCAAAAAGCCTATTTTGGTTACATTAGACCATACAATCTTGCTCCAGCTGACTTCTGCTGAAGTGTCACGTCTGTATTTTCTCTAAGCCACTCTCCCATAAAGCTGCAGCTAGTGAAGCACACATGCAATAAATGTATGCACAATCTCTCCAACTTCAGCTCATAGTTTCTAACTCCTTCAGGGTTCTTAGAGGTCTCCTAGTGGTATCCGACACCGGTCATCTTCTTGTAAGTTCACTCAGTTTATGTGGACAGCCTCCTCTAGGTAGATTTACAGCTGTGCCATACTCTTTCCATTTCTTAAAGACTGACTTAGCTGGACTCCTAAGGATATATAGTGTCATGGATATTTTCTTGTTTTCTTTTGATTTACCTTTTCATAGAGTTGCTTGGAGCATTCATTGTGTAGGTTAAGCCACCATACTGGCTCACCTTCCAGATAAGGTGCATCTACTGTATACTACACTCAGCTGACACCCCAGATAGGTGAACTCCATTTAACTGATGATGTAACTTCTAAAACCAATTGGTTGTACCAGTGATGATTTAGGTGTGTTATTTTAAGAGGGGTGAATACTTATTTGATCAATTCTTTTGTGTTTTATTTGTGTATTTAATTTAGAATCATCTTCACTTTGACATTCAAGATTCATTTCAACTGTGATTCAATGTTTTACAACAAAATGTGAAATCTTCCAAGGGGGTTGAAACATTTTAAAAGCACTGTAGCTTTGGCTTTGTTTTTAGCCATGTTCAACCACTCTTCAATGAGTCTGTGGCATCAAAATACTGACTCTTTTTATAATAAACACATTTGGAGAGCGTATAGACAGATATGCATGTGAAAACAACAATGTAAGCATGTACCAGTGTACAAATGACATGCTACCAATGTGCAGGAAAGACAAGTACATGGCAAACAAAACCAGATTCAAGTAACAAAAGCACACATTCCACTGCTCTGCACAATGCCCTGTAGTCCATGGGTGTCCTACAACTGGTAGATTCCAGCATTCTTAGTTGTGATTAGGCTTGGGTGGATGGGTGCTGTCTCACTAATGGTGGAATAAGTCTTTTCATTGCCGTCTGGAACAGCAGAATTTTATTAATATCCCGCTAGACTGCTCTGTTAGAGATTTCTTAACCTTGACAGCTTGCTTTGTACAGGGATGATTTCTTTTTTATTTTTGCACGGATCAATTCAAGAAGGCTGAATGGAGTACAGAAGTGGTTGTTGAAATGACTTCTTGAGTAAATAAACCAAATTGAACAATATAATAGCCTTATTAAGGTATTGGGCACTTATTTCAAAGCTACCATCAAAGTCATGCTTGAAAGATAATTTATATTCCAATAATAGTGGTTTTATAAGTGCAATTTTAAATAATTAAGTCATTTTGTATAAGCTTTCTCAAGAACACAAAAAGCACAAAATGCAACCTAGTGTGCTTTTGAGGATGTGCTACAATTTTAACCTTGCCTTTAAAAATGCCGAATTTCTTGCCTTTTTTCCGCAAGCACAGAAGTTTATCACAATATTACCTCAAATTTCATTTATTCTGAAATCTTACCTTGCTGCAGCAGTCTCTGCTTCTCTTTCAACAGCATATTATGCCCACTTTAGATGATCTAAAAACACCCAGTTCAAGTGTGAGAGCCAAGTAAACAGTTTGTTTCTGACCCAGTAATACTTTCAAAAGAAACCTTATTTTCTTGCTGTGATTTTTAGTATAAAACACAATGTTATGTTTTTAAACATAGTTCTTTATACAAAGATAATTGCACACATATCTACAAAGGTTAGAGTAATCATGCACGTTTATTTTTAAAATGCTTGGATGGAGCAGATTTTACTTCCATTTCTTCCAAGTGGCATGCTCTTGGGATTTTTCGACCTGTACTGTACTCTATTTGTTTTTTGAATAATTTTGTACCACTCAGCTTTTATACATGGCCACTGCTTAGATATCAAGCACTCTAGTGTCTATACAGCAACCTTTAACTTGTCAAGCCCCTTCTCTGTAAAATGTGGCAAACACCATCCTCACTACCTGCCCTTCATTCTTTCTCTGTCATGATTGAAGCTGTGCTCTGCCAGCCTGTAGTCTTAACCCCACAGCTAGGTCAGATCTCTGAACAATTTGAGAATACTGATCATACTTACTTTAAACTTTAAATTTCAATATACAGTGGACTTTTAAAATAATATCTTGAAAAAGCTGAGTTATACTGATATTTTATGCATAAAGCAGGCTTAAATTGCATCTATTTTTAAGTATGAGGTAGTTTTGTCTTGGTAGAGTAATATATTACTCTACTTTCCCCTTTTGTATTATTAATATGTAGCCTTTGTCAGAATGCTTCAGATCTCACAGACTTAACACTGTTTTTAAGGTATTGTACCATATAACCTCTCCCAACCTTCCCTTCTACATTTATAATCTCAGGCAGGTGTAGTAAGGTGTAGTAAAAGACAAGCAGGAGTTAATTTACACTTTAAAAAATGTATTACTGATAATATTCATAAATAATAACAATATGCAAAGTACATTTGAATATTGGAAACCATACAACCTGATAAATGGGGATGTGTAGTTTCAGGCAGCACACAGACTTGTTAGTTACTTAAAATGTCTCTAGTTAAGTCATCATTTCTAGCTTTCTTCAGAACAGGCCACATGCCTGTCTCAATATGGCTGCCGAGCTGTGCTCTTCATTGTGTTGTCCTTTTCAGTTCATGGTGTGAGATGGTCTTTTATCAATTTGGTAAGAGAGAGAGAGAGCTGGGTAAAACAAGCAAATTTATAGGTTTTCTGTCCAACCTCTAGAGCCAATAGGGTGTCATGTTACTTAAAGGCTTCTGATACAAACCAGTTCCAAATAGCCGTACTTCAAACCAATGAGGGGACAGAACATCTTCACACCTGCCCCCCAAACCATGTGTTAAGGTAAAGCTTGGCAGTTAGGCAGCCTGGCTTTGTGTGGGGGTTGACAGAGAGACTTTAGCAGAGAAACACTTGCCAAACTGGTTTGAGGCACTTCCCCCAACCCTGTCATAAAATGCACTTTGCTGACTTAGTCCTAGGGGGGTAAACATGAATGCTTCTCACTTATGTAACACTAATATTACATTGCTTTGCCAAAGTTACAAATAAAGACATACAAAATATTTATCAACTTTTATGCAAAATTTCACATCACAACACAGGTAAATCAAAAAGTAAAGACATTTGAAAATTATACAGTAACTGCAACAGATAGAAGCTGACACAATACATCACTGACCCGATGGCTTATGGGTAGTTCGAACGTGCACAGTGCAGTGCTCTATAGTTAGTCTAGTTGAAGGAAGGGTGCTCTGCTGTGGAATTGCACCACTTGTTGAACAATGTGCCATAGTAGGATTTCTTTGGCCAGAGGGAGTGAAGCCTGCTAAAATTCAGCAAAGGATGTTGGCTTGTACCAAGTACCCCAAGTCATCATGCACTGTAGCATGTGCAGATTCATACCTAATATCTAAATGTACAGCAAGAGTGGACAATGTAATCTGTCGGTCTTCTCTGATGAAGTCATTCGCCATGTTGATGTGGGCTTGTGTTGGTGATGTTGATGGTTGACCAGATCAAGCTTCGTTGGTTAAATGTTTTTTCTGTGTTAAACTTTTCTTTTAATTTATAAACTTTTAGTTGAGTCATGCTGTTTTCACTCCAGTACTGAGTTAACATCCTTTGCTGAATTTCATCAGTTTTCACTCCTTCTGCCCAATGAAATCTCACTATGGTATGTTATTCAAGAATGGTGCAAACCTGCAACAGAATATCCGTGTTCATTTCACCTTGGTTTCAACTAGACTAATAGCAGAGTGCTGCATTTTGTGTAGTTAAACTACCAATAAGCCATTGCGAATGTGTTGTATTGCATCAGTTTCTATCCACTGCAGATTGAAATTGCCTTTACTTTTTGAGTTACCCTCATATTTATTTAAGTTTGTAGACTGCAACCTTTAGAAAGCCCCTTAAATATGTATATTTATAAAACACAATTTTTATGAAATTTGGCACATGGATACTTCTCACCATAAATCAGGGTTTTGATATATAATTTGCACTCCTGGGGAGGCAGAGTGGGATGGAGGTGGGATTTTTGGGTGTGGAATGAGTGGCAGGATATACAGTCTGATCTTTGAAAAGAGAAAGAGTACAACACTGTTTGTGGTGGTAAATGACTTGTTAGGGCAGGGAATTTGAGTTTGGGTTAACACCCATTACAGTAAAACGTTATTTATTTAACAAAATATTGTCCTCAGTATTTTTTATCATGGCATCAAAGTACACTGAGTTGGGCCATATAGTTTCTGGAGCTTTTTATTGCATTTTAAGATCTAAAGAGTAATCGCTTACCACTACACTATTATCACAATCTACCTGGCGCTACTTCTCCATCATACTTGAAGCTGTACTATGTTACTCACTAGCCCTGAGTCCATAGCTGAGTCAAGTCTCTTAATGATTTGGGACCATCATACAATACAAGATGTAGCTTGAGAACTATGTCTGCGTTAGTTTTGGTCTGTTTTGTTTTTGATTGCCGCTGTTTACATCTTTTTTTTATCTACAATGTCTTTTCCACAGCACTTTGGTCAACTTCTGTTGTTTTTAAATGATGGTGTGCTGGGGAGGCAGCATTAAGAAGAATGATGCCTCACGCCTGGACAAACTGGTGAGGAAGGCAGGCTCTATTGTTGGCATGGAGCTGGACAGTTTGACATCTGTGGAAGAGCGACAGGCGCTCAGCAGGCTCCTATCAATTATTGAAAATCCACTGCATCCACTGAACAGGATCATCTCCAGACAGAGCAGCAGCTTCAGCGACAGACTGCTGTCACTGTCCTGCTCCACTGACAGACTGAGAAGATCATTCCTCCCCCAAACTATGCGACTTTTCAATTCCACCCGGGAGGGTAAACGTTAACATTATATAAAGTTTTTCTCTGTTTTTACCTGCATTATTATCAATCTTTAATTTAATACTGTTTTTTGTATCAGTAAGGTGCTGCTGGAGAATGTGAATTTCCCCTTGGGATTAATAAAGTATCTATCTATCTTTAAATAAAATTGACACTGATCATACTTAGTCTGAACATAATCATTTAAATTTACAGGAGACTTTTAAAATAATATTTGGGCAGTACTAAGACATACGCATAAGCTGAACTGGCACCTGCTAGTATGTATATATCCATGTATGAATGTATGCATGTGAGTATATGTTTGCTCCAGTATCTCTCAGTGTATATATTTTCATGAAAACTGGAGGAGACCTAAGGGATTTTCCAACCTGGAATAAAAGTTATATGGCATTTCAATAAATGTTTGGTGAATTTGAAATCATCTTGTTTCTGTTGTCAAGCATGAATTGCCTTGTTTATAATGTTAGAAGGAAATTTTACAACTAATTGGTTAAAGATGAAATCTAACTAGAATGTGGGAAAGGAGAATCTATATTTTTTACCATGGATTGTAATTAAGTCAAGTAACTTTATAGTCATACCATCCATACACAGTTTTGCAGCACACAGTGACACAAAGTAATGTTTCCCAGGACTGCTGTGCAACATATACATAAATGCAGGACAAGAGCAAGGCAGGTGAACAACTATATTATAAATTAATAAATAAATAAATGCTAAATGAGTAAAAAGTAATACATTGAAATAAATAGTAATAATAAATAATAAAAATAACTAATAAAAACACAACAGTAGTAACAAATTACACTTCATATAAGCTGCTAGAAGCATATCTGTGGCAAGAGGAGGCAGTATAGAGGTCAGAGTCTAGACAGCTAAGGAGTAGAAGCTGTTGTAGTACCTGGGAAAACTGGTTTGGATGCTACAGAACCTTCTGCCAAATGGAAGTGGGACAAAGAAACCAAGGGAGAAGTGGGAGCGGTCCTACACAATGCTATAGGCTTTGCAGATGCAGCACTTAATAAAGATGTCTTTAATGGAAGGGGGAGAGAGAGCTCAATACATTTTTCTGCCTTGTGTACTATCTGTTATAAGACGTTGCTGTCAGAGGCTGCAGATCCCAAACCAGACGTTGGTACAGCAGTTCACAATGCTGTCAATGGTACCCCTGTAGAGTATTTTGAGAATGGTGGATGTATTCTTGCTTTTCACAGTTATTGCATCTTCTTGGCTAAGGATGTTGTGTTAATAGACCAAGTATGGTCGGCTGCCAGATGCACATCAAGGAATTTGGTGTTCTTGACCAGTACCACCACTGATCCCTCAGTGTACACTGGGGTGTGTGCAGTATGAGCCTTCCTGAAGTTAACAATCATTTCTTTCATCTTGTCCATGTTAAGTAACAGATTGTTGCACTTGCACCATTCTGTCAAACGTCATATCTCCATTCTTTAAGCTAACTCATTGAGACCTTCTACCAAACTGTCATCAGCAAACTTAATTATGGTGTTAGAGCTGTGTGCAGCCACACAGTCATGAGTCAGCAGAGTGAATAGGAATGGGCTAAATATGCAGCCTGGGGAGCACCAGTGCTTAGTGTGATGGCGCTGGAGATGGAGTTTCTGACACAGACTGTTTGGGGTCTCTTGGTCAGGAAGTACAGTTGTATAGGGAAGTGTTGCAACCTAGCACAATGAACTTCCCTATGAGCTTCTGAGGGATGATGGTGTTGAATGTTGAAATGTATTACAGCATATGTGTCTCTTTTGTTCAGATAAGGAGTAGATGATATGGCATCTTCAGTGGAACAGTTTTGGCAACAGACAAACTGGAAAGGCTTGTGCTATGTGGGAAGTCCAGCATTCAGGTGACCCAAGACAAGCCTGTCAAAGGACTTCATAATAACCAGCATAAATGTTATAGGACAATAGCCACTGAGGCAAGAGACAGGGGAATTCTTCAGAATGGGTATGATTTTGGTGGGTTTGAAGCATTTGGGGACGACTGCCTGCCTTAGGGAAATGTTGAAGATGTCTGTTAAAATAAACTGGTTTGAACATTTCCTGAGCACTCAACAAGGTATGTTGTCTGGTCCAGCACCATTGTGAGAATTCACATCCAAAAAAGATCTTCCCAGATCAGCCGTGGACAACTACAGTATCTATTCCTTTTAAGGAGGGATGGACTTCCTTGCAGGTATGTCTTTCAGGGCATCATACTGCACATAAAAATTATTTGGAACATCTGGAAGTGAGGCATCACTACTGCAGGCATGGGGTATGGTCTTATAGTTGGTGATGGCTTGGGTGCCCTGACATATGTGTTTCTGGTGTCCTGAAAGTGGTTACAAATTTTCTTGCCAAGCTTAGCTGCTTTGATGCCCCAAAACAGGTTTCCCCCTGCTGTCCTGAGGATTACCTTGTCACTCAATCAAAAGACAGCATTATGGGCTTTTATCAGTGTATGTACCACCAGTGTCACCTGTGGTTTCTGTTTTGTACATGTTCTGGTGGTTTCCAAGACCATAATGTAGCCAGTGACTGATGATGCATACTCCTCTAAGATGATCTAATAGCCATAGGTAACAGCTAATTTAAACAAAGCCCAGTCTGTGTGATCAAATTTCCTCTCATTACTGCATATTAAATCTTCCATTTCAAATGGCTGTGATTTGTTGCTTGTCTGTGGTTTGCAGGCAGACATTTTCAGTCAAACTGCTTCTCTAATTGCCAACCGTATGTTGCTTGCTCAGGCAAGAAAACATTTACAGAGGTGTTTTGAAAATATACCCAAACCATGCCAGGAAGCACAGCTATTTAAACTAGATAATAATGTTTCTTTTTGTCTTCTAGTGAATGGTAAAAATACCCATGTGAAAATTTCATGGATTCAAATACTTTATTGATTTATTTAATGAAAATCAAATGGATACCTCATAAAACAAAATATACAGTATATAAGTGATCAGTGGCATTTCTGCATAGGGTGCAGTGTGCAGCACCCTGCAGATGGGCAAAATAAGTACTAAGCTTCCCTCAGTAATTTAACTTATTATTAAAATGTTTATAACAACATATTTCTCTTCTTAAGCAATTTGTCTACAATTTTCTGCCATATGCTCAATGTAATTACTTACTGTACTTAGAAAAATAATGCTTCTTTTAGTATGTAAAATTGTCTTCTGTGGGGCTAGACCAATTGGCCCTGCAGTGTCCTTTTTATCATTGTATTACAATAATTAGATTTCAGTGTAGACAGACCAGGCAAGAGCATTCCATTGTTTTATTCTTTTTTTGACATCTAAATTGCACGAACTTTCATGTTTCAATTATAATTAGCAAAACAGGGCTAGATATTTTTAATTATGTAAGTTAATTATAATGCTACACAAGTACATACATGTACACCATAGGTACACTCTGATATGACTCTGTCAAAGGTTTCTGCAAGTGATGGAGTCTATCCTCTACTCAACTCTCATCAAAAAGCAGAAAAAAACATTATTACATATTAACAACATACTTGTCAAAATTTGATCAAATCTTCTGATCACCTAAGATCTGAAATCCATTTTGGGGATTATTTAGCACAACACCTGTACAGCACCATTAACCAAGCATTTTATAACAAGAATACATAGTTAATTCCTTCTGACAGTTCTATTAATACATTAAACAATTGAAATATTCATTTTTTTATGAGAAACCTACTCTGGGGATTTACTTATAGACCGTAATAGGATATTTGATGTAATAGAATTTAGGAGTAGAAGTCTCCTGGGAGTTGATCAGGAACAAAGATGAGTCATTACCTAAGTGTTATAAATGAGTAGCAGAGATGGGGATATTAAGTAAGACATTGCAAAAAATAACTTAATCACTCATGCATTTTCTTTTTGAGTTTACCCAATTTATGGTCAGATGGACTGGAGCACAAGACAGGAAGGTGATGGTCATACACACATACAGTGCATCCAGAAAGTATTCACAGCGCTTCACTTTTTCCACATTTTGTTATGTTACAACCTTATTCCAAAATGGATTAAATTCATTTTTTTCCTTAGAATTCTGCACACAACACCCCATAATGACAACGTGAAAAAAGTTTACTTGAGGTTTTTGCAAATTTCTTAAAAATAAAAAAAACTGAGAAATCACATGTACATAAGTATTCACAACCTTTGCTCAATACTTTGTCGATGCACCTTTGGCAGCAATTACAGCCTTAAGTCTTGTTGAATATGATGCCACAAGCGTGGCACACCTAACCTTGGCCAGTTTCGCCCATTCCTCTTTGCAGCACCTCTCAAGCTCCATCAGGTTGGATGGGAAGTGTCGGTGCACAGCCATTTTAAGATCTCTCCTGAGATGTTCAATCGGATTCAAGTCTGGGCTCTGGCTGGGCCACTCAAGGACATTCACAGAGTTGTCCTGAAGCCACTTCTTTAATATCTTGGCTGTGTGCTTAGGGTCATTGTCCTGCTGAAAGATGAACCGTCGCCCCAGTCTGAGGTCAAGAGTGCTCTGGAGTAGGTTTTCATCCAGGATGTCTCTGTACATTGCTGCAGTCATCTTTCCCTTTATCCTGACTAGTCTCCCAGTCCCTGCCACTGAAAAACATCCTCACAGCATGATGCTGCCACCACCATGCTTCACTGTAGGGATGGTGCCAGGTTTCCTCCAAACGTGACGCCTGGCATTCACACCAAAGAGTTCAATCTTTGTCTCATCAGACCAGAGAATTTTCTTTCTCATGGTCTGAGAGTCCTTCAGGTGCCTTTTGGCAAACTCCAGGCGGGCTGCCATGTGCCTTTTACTAAGGAGTGGCTTCTGTCTGGCCACTCTACCATACAGGCCTGATTGGTGGATTGCTGCAGAGATGGTTGTCCTTCTTGAAGGTTCTCCTCTCTCCACAGAGGACCTCTGGAGCTTTGACAGAGTGACCATCTGGTTCTTGGTCACCTCCTTGACTAAGGCCCTTCTCCCCCGATCGCTCAGTTCAGATGGCTGGCCAGCTCTAGGAAGAGTCCTGGTGGTTTCGAACTTCTTCCACTTATGGATAATGGAGGCCACTGTGCTCATCGGGACCTACAAAGCAGCAGAAATTTTTCTGTAACCTTCCCCAGATTTGTGCCTTGTGACAATCCTGTCTCGGAGTTCTACAGACAATTCCTTTGACTTCATGCTAGGTGTGTGCCTTTCCAAATCTTGTCCAATCAACTGAATTTACCACAGGTGGACTCCAATTAAGCTACAGAAACATCTCAAGGATGATCAGGGGAAACAGAATGCACTTGAGCTCAATTTCGAGCTTCACAGCAAAGGCTGTGAATACTTATGTACAGTGCATGTGCTTTCTCAATTTTTTTATTTTTAATAAATTTGCAAAAACCTCAAGTAAACTTTTTTCACGTTGTCATTATGGGGTGTTGTGTGTAGAATTCTGAGGAAAAAAATGAATTTAATCCATTTTGGAATAAGGCTGCAACATAACAAAATGTGGAAAAAGTGATGCGCTGTGAATACTTTCCGGATGCACTGTATGTGCGCTCACATAAACAGGGCCAATTTAGTTTTGCCAGTTAAGCTATCACTTAGAAGAAAAGCCAGGGAGACAATTGATGGCAAAATCTATTTACATTTAGGGGATTCCATATGAATCATAGAACAGATTGCAAAAATGCTATGAACATAGACCTATTTAATATTTCCTAAATAGTGGGATAAAACCTTAGAATGAATTATCTTAGTAGCTGGGATTGTTTTAGGCAAGAGACCCATCCCTGAAAATAAGATCCCAGTTTAAGGAATTCTGATTTACAAAGGTGTGCTGTGTGTAAATATTTATAAGACAATTGAATATGGTAGTGATACTAATGTAGAAGAAGGTCAGTGTAAGAAGACAGTAAGTAAACTGAATGGATAAGGAGTCTAGGGTTATAACCATTGCCTTTCAGTGAAGAGGGATTTGAAAACAGATATAAGACTGCTAAATAATTTAAACATTTCAAGAAAGCAATCTGCCTATAGAACATTTCCATTAGGAGTAGGACTTTACTACTTCTTCCTTTGATTTCATGGTTTTATACCAGATACTTCAATTTCCCATCTCCTCCTAAAAACAAGCATATGGAAATTCCTAAAAGGCACAGTGAGTTATTTTGAATCTGAACATCAATGTTCCCCAGGATGGCCTGGTATACTTTTTAGGGTTTGTTCTTAACTTTTACCTGCAAGTCCAGCTCTGTGTGATTTTGTTATGTAAAAGAAGCTTCTATGGTCCATGTAAAGAGCTTTCTATCAGGTTTATGAGACCATTGTTAACTTCTCAATTGTTCTTTATCCCTTGTTTCTAACAAATTGGCAGACTCAAATTAACAGAATGCATGTTGTTAAGTGAAACACCTACTTGGTTGCTTATCAGTATATTACTCTGGAGGAGACAATACCTTTGGGCTTCTGGACTGAAGTAGTGGTTGCTATTTAAAAAGGGGGAATAAGAAGGTTTTCCAATCATCAAGGCCTCCTCAGCGTTCCTGGGACAGCCTATTCTAGGGTATTGGAATGAGATTACATCCAATGGTTGTCCCTCAGATCCAGGAAGATCAATGGGGTGCCATCCTGACCATAGAAGAGTGGATTACCTCTTTGTTCTTGCAGAGATATTTAGGGGTCATGGGAATTTACCAGGCATATGTAAATGTGCTCTGTGAACCTAAAAAAGCCTATGTCCATGTTACCTAGTGAGAAGTGCTAACAGAATATGGGATTCTAAGGCCATTTATGTGTGCTATTTAGTGTCTGTATTAGGAGAGTGACTGATATGTTTGCATAATTGGGATTGTAAGGTGCAGACCAGATTTAGGGGTTGTCCAAGTTGAGAACCTAAGGGCTGCATCACTGATGTTGGAAGATGTTGTTCTCCTGGCTTGTGATCTTCTTAATACACAGGAAAAGTACAGACCAGAGTATGACATGGATTGGATGAGAATTAACATCTTCAAATCTGATGTCATGGTTATCTCAGAAAATAATGAATTATCTAACTAACTAATGTCAGGTTAGCAGTAAACAGCTGCTGCAAATGGAGGAGATCAAGTAACTCTGAAGTCTTGTTCATGGGCGAGAGAAGAGGTGATTGTATGACTGACCAAAGAATTGGTCCAACAGTTTTGCAGATGTTATACATAACAGTGGTAGTAAACTTCTGAAATGCAGTTTCCTATTTATTGTTCAGTCTGCACACCATCTTTACCTACTGTATGGTCATTATCTCTGGGTAAGTGAAAAAACTGAATTATGAGTTCAAACTTCTGAATTTGGTTTCTGTCCTAGTTTGCTAGCTCAGTCTTGATGACATAGTTATTAGCTCAGCCATGTGGGAAGACATTGGAGTAACAACAACAGCATTTATTTATACAGCACATTTTCATACAAATGATGTAGCTCAAAGTGCTTTACAAGATGAAGAAAGAAAAAAGACAACATATAAAAATAAAATTAGGCCATAATTAGCAGTAAAACTGCTAATTCTCCAGATCAAATGAAATTAGTTGGGATACTTTGGCCATGTTTTTTCCTTAGGCTATGCACAACACACAGGCAACAATGAGAAGACTCGGGCCACACCCAAGACATACTGGAAAAATTAAACTGTATCTCTTGCCTGGTTTGGAAGCATCTGAGAATGAGAAAGTTAGCTGCTTGAACATATCAGATCAGTATGTTTCCACCCCGGCCCTCATCAGGATAGGCAGATTGGAAATGATCACCTTTCTGTAGGAAACATCACCCAAAGCTCTTTTACAAGTACATAGTGTGAGATATGGCCGGTCATTCATCCCGGCCAATACCCCCAGGCCGTTAGATGGAGCCCTCCTTGCAGCAGGTGCCCCGAATGCCAGCAGGGAATTATGGACAATGAAGTTTTTATGCACAGCCCTGCTGGCTACCATGGGGGCCGCCAGGAGTCACTGCAGGGAGGCACAAGGACGTGTATGTTCCCTATAACCCAGAAGTACGTCTTAGTCACAGCGACAGAGGGAATGACGTACTTCCGGGATGAAGAAGAAGAAGAGAAGTTTTTACCTGACCCGGAAGTGATAGAAAGTCACATGTACTGAGCTGAGCTGGGTGGAAGGGTAGCAACGCGTCTGGGAGAGTGGAGGATTGTGTATTGTTTAATATTGGTGATTTATATGAGTATTGTGGAGAGGAGGGTGCTTTGTGCACATTTATTATTATAATAAATTCATTCTTGGACTTTTATCTGGTGTCTGACATATTGTCCGAGGGTTGAAGGGAGCGATAGCGCCCCTATCTGTCACAATAGATATAGTGCATTTTTTATCATGCTGTATGTGTTTTTGCTTTTGGTTCTCAGGCAGGATAAGTGATTCATGTGATTCACCCAGGGACACAGAGTGAGGCAGAATTGTGGATTGAGTCAGCAGCCTTGCACTTTAAGGTCCAGCGTCATTGTGATTTCTTTAATGGGCTATTCTCACCTTTGACTTCGTTCTCGACTCCTTCAGACATGCTGTAAGGTGATGTAAATCTCTATTATATTCATGCCATGCTTTTAGGTATCATGAGACCTTCATGTTTGAAAGTACCTTTTGCAAACCACTGCTTTTCATTGCTCAGCATAAAAATAATCTGATGGGTATAATATTGGATGTCATAAACATAATTCAGTTTCACTGAAAATGTTACAGCAATGTCAAGTCTTGTTAGTGGAAAGATAAAAATAAAGAAATTTGTATGGAGATTTATATTAGCAATGGCTTTATGCTGACACAGGCACAAAATGCTTTGATAACACAAATCTGTTAATAAAAAGTTAAAAACAGGCTAAATAAGACGAAATTCTCTCATCTTGACCATGAAAATAATTCCATGTCTAAGAATGTGTTGTGCTTACTGGGGACAAATAACGAACTATCTATCAGTTTTTCCTGACCAAAAAAATCCCCTATTGCCCCTGTGCATGCATAGATTAGTGATATGTTCGATGGTGTCACATATAATGTCAAAGTATTGTTGAAACTCTCTGTCTAACTTTGTTTTAACAATAAAGATTCGCTCTTGTTAAAACAACTTAATAAGACGTTTTTGTGATGAATTTCATTGTCTTAATTTAAGCACTCTTGACTATGATTCTGTTTTTTATGCCCCTTTATGAAACTCTGCATAACCAATTAACCTCTTTAGGTTTAAGTTTTTAGTTTAGTGTATTTAACCTTTGGTTGCGATGCACCATCTGTTGAAATGACAAATGCAATGCATTTTATTACTAAAAATGTTAGTAATGAGCCATCATTTGGAGTGACAGAGACATGGTAACCAGATGAACATACTGACAGATGTACAAACACTTAGCCTTTCATTAAGGTGAATATAAAAATGGAAGTATTCTCTTGTTGGTCACAGCTATAAACTATAATCTCAGGAGATTTGAATTTTAGTTGTGGTAAATGTATTTGATATTTAAATGTAAATTTTAAAGTTTTAAATCATTGGCTTCTCACAATACTATATACATTTTGCTTTCTCCTGCTTAAAAACCTCAGGCAATTTTCATTTATTTCAAGAACTTTGACTCATCTTTTTGTTCTATTTAGATAATGCTACTAGAACTAGTAAATTGTCTCTGTATGATTCCAGTAGTTAACCCACTTACAGTAGCTTTGCTCTAATTTATCTTACAGAACATATCTTTACTTCAGAGTATACATTACAGTCAAGAGATGCAGGCTTTCTTATAGTCTCAAAGAAAAATAAAACTACTATGGGAGTTAGACCCTTGGGATGGCCTCCATGCCAATCTAAAAGAGGCTGTGATTTAAATCAAGTCTAAATAACCATTATTTAACATAATGGTACTTTTCCCATATTAGATCTATTGTTTTGATTGATCATAGCTTAAAAAAGTTAGCAAATGATTTTTCTGGAGTGAGTTTATGACAGTGGTTATGACCGGCTCATACCCATTTGCTCTTTCTATTTTTGTTCTCCATAACCTGCAATGGCATTTGGAGAGGACAGAAACTACAGAAAGCAAGGTAACTAACTCATTATTTGTATGACAGATCAACAAATATCACCATAGTCATGAATTAGCAATTGTAATTGAAAGGGGGCACTCTGGAGCAGACCCATACTTAGATTGACACCAAGATAAGGAAACAACAAAAACTGTCCATTTGTGCCTCCCTGATTACATGTAACTTATCCACCTTCTGTACATGAGAGAGCACAATAACAATGAGTTCCTTCTACTGTCCCAGTCTTCCTTTATGTAATTAACATCCTGGCCTCCTCTTCCTGTGGACAAGTGAGCCCTTGCCACCTCTCCTAACTCCAAGCTTGCCTAACTGAGAAGTTGGAGGTCTTAAAAGCACAGAAGTAGGAACACTTCTAATGCTATTCCTTTCTGATAGATAGTTCTTTCAGGTCATGCCTAATCCCATAGACAATGGAGACTTTACTGGAACCTAGACTACAGCAGCAGACAATTGCTGTTGCCAACTAGAATCCTGAGTGTTTAAGTGCATCTCCAGCCAAGGATCTATTAATATGGCATCATGGCACGGTAATAACATGCTTTATGGGGTGGGTTTCATTCTGCAGCTCTATTTACCATCCTGCTTGCCTTCACAAAAGGTGTTTTTTTCTATTTTCTTCTCCACTGCTATTAACTGGCCTTTCCTTATTTTGCCTTACTTTAGCAATATGGACATAAACATTTATTATCCATATTATTATTCATACTCACATTTTTCAGAAGTCTTCACGTGTGAGGAAGTAGATAACCTCCCAGTGGTAAAAGGGACTAATAATGAGGTACTGAGTGTTTTGGAAATTGTAGAGGGAGAAGTACTGCGTCGATTAAATAGGTGGAAATCATACAAATCACTAGAACCAGATAATATTTATCCTCGAGTTCTTACGGAGGTTAGTGAGTACATATATAAAGCCTTGACACACATTTTTAGAAAGTCATTGCACCCTAGACTGAAAAAATGGCAACTATTATTCCATTATATAAAAAAGGGTGATCAGGCAGACCCAAGCAACTATACGCTAAACGTAAGCTTAACGTGCATTACAAGTAAATTAAGGGAAGGAATTATTGTGGGAAAGACTGAGCAACAGATGGCTAGAACAGTAGTTTTTCTGAACAGTAAGCATGGGTTCAGAAAAGGGAAGTCATGTTTTACCAACATGCTGGAATACTGCGAGGAAGCAACAAAAGGATATGATCAAATAGGATCATATGAAATTATTTATCTTGACTTTCAGAAAGCATTTGATAAGGTGCCACATGAGAGGTCGGGTATCAAACTAAAAGAAGTGGGAGTTCAGGGTGTAGTGTGCTTCAGTTCAGAAAAGCATAGCTGCAAAAATACTTCCAAGGTTACCCACTAGTGGGGGGAAACACTGTCAAAATACCCGACTAGGAACCAAAAGGTCTGAGATGAATGTTAATAAAATATAAGGTTTATTTAAAAAAAAAAAAGGCTATGCATGCCCCAAAACTACAAAGAGCATGAAGGAGATGACCAAGAAGGCTAGGCAACACACAGTAAACAACGTCCCAAAACAAAATCCAAAAATTGTGGTTGAAAACAGAGCAGAGGTTCAAAAAATAACAATAAACACAGTCCCCAATCTGAAATCCACAGGCGAGGTCAAAAACTGAGCAAAGGTTCAAAAAATAAATAATCACAGTCCCAAACCAAAATCCAAAGATGAAGTTGAAAAACAAACAAACCATAGGGTTGAATAATCCAGAAAACTCAAGCAATAGTAATAGCAAAAACACAGAAACTCACCAAAATAATCTCAACTCCCTAGCACATTTATTGAACCATGAGGAATCAAGGGGAGGCCTCCCCTTAAATAGGATGGAAGGCCATTCCTAGCAATGATGGGCAGGTAGCCCCGCCCCTTGTGGGACCACCCACAAAGCACAAGGGTCAAGAACAAATGAAAACAATGGAAAATATATATAATAAACAAAATAAACCTTAATACATATACATGGCACAGAATAACACAAAACACCACTTTGAATACCAGCCAGGGGAAATATGTTGGCTGAACTATGACAGTAGATGGGTGCAGAATTGGCTCAGACACAGGAAGCAGAGGGTGATGGTGCAAGGAACCTTATCACGATTGGCTGATGTTAAGAGTGGTGTTCTACAGGGGTCAGTGCTATGGCTGCTGCTATTTTTAATTTATATAAATGACTTGGATAGGAATTTATGTAAAACCTGGTTAAGTTTGTAGATGATGCCAAGCTAGGTGGATTGGCAGATAATCGAGAATTCATTGAATCATTACATAGGGACTTAGACAGCAAACAGGCTTGGGCAGATTTGTGACAGATGAAATTTAATACAGGTCAAATTCTGTTACAACGAATATCCTTACAACAAAATATTTTTATGGTTCCCACAGTTTCCCCATAAGACAGAGTTAATACAAATCTTGTTACTACGAAAATACATTCAGCAGATACTTTGATTACAAAGAAGTGCCCAAAAGACCTTGAAATGCCTGAATGAGTCATCCACAGAGCAGTCAAGAGAAAGAATCATCTACAGATGACTTCTTTGAAATTTCCTTGTACTGTTTTTTTGCTTTGTGTGTTTTTTGTGGTTTTCAGTGATACCTTTTGCTTATTGCTTGTCAACATTTGAAAAACATCCATTGGAATTGAACTCATTGTCACCCTCCTATAGAAAAGGCAGACACATAAAAACGACAACAGTTCACATTAGAAAAAAAAACTTGAAATTTTTCCGGCTCTTGATTCTGGCAAAAAGAAAAAACATGATGTCAATGAATTTGGAATTTCACCATCGACGCTGTCAACTTTCTTGAAAGACAGCAAAAATAGAAGAAAAATCTTGGGTTGCAAACCTTGGGCCTCAGCACAAACGTATGCGAACTGCTGCATTCGAAGATTTTGAAAAAGCAGTTTTTATGTGGTTCGGTGATGCTCGTTCAAGAAACATCCCTATTAGTGGGTCACTCATTCTAGAAAAAGCAAAGTTACTGTTGTGAGGTTTCTAAACTCTTTTGGGACCTCCCCCAATAGGACGAAACTGTGGAAGACTGTTTATCCGTTGCCAGGGCAACTTCAAGCTTACAGTGCTGCAGTAGCTCACCGCTGAAGCAACTCCGAAAAGAACCAAAGGTAAAGCAAAACCAGCTTTATTCAACTTGAAACAGGAACATCACAGTTATTTAGTGTAGCGGGATCTACCAATTTCCTATACACAGACACAGCAGTCAGGCAGGGTTGTGCCTAGGTTACTGGCCAAGTAATACTGTTCCCTGCATTTATAATGTTCCTTGAATCACTCATCAAAATCAGGAGATTATAGCACGACCGTGATCGGCTTGGAACTGCTTCCTCTGCACTTCCGTTACCCTGCACCGGCAACCAACAAGCAATTTTCCACAGATGCGACAATGATGCTTCGGGACATACTTTGGCGTGTGATCCTGTTGTGGGGGTGATCTCAAGATTTGTGAAATAAACCTGCTACGATATGTGAATGAAAGTGCTAGGAATTGCAATGAGCAACACACATATCATTGTGTATAGTTTTGAATTGTTGTGTTATTTGTTTTTCAAATTTGTTTACAGCTTGCATATTATTATCCAATTTAATGAAGTCATCCTGATGTGGAATTGTGAACATCATCATAGTACTTTGTAGTGGCACTACTGGGTAAAGAAACTTCAACTCCCAGCAGTTCCTGCAGTGAATCTGATTGGTCATTTGCTGAGGTTGCAGGGGCTGCTGGGGACAAGGAGGCCGGCGAGAGATTCAAAAGGAGGCCAGTTCTACAGGAAAGAGAGAAGTCTTTTGTTGTTTTGTGTCTGGAGTTGCCTTGTCTGTTTGCCTTCCCGTTTACTACCAGTGGAATCTTATTTGTCCTGGATTGTCTCCTGTTTTGGCTGTATGGACTGCCTGGTGTCTTCCTGCTGCATGAGGACTGTCTTAGGATTTGTTGTTGTTGAGGTATCCTGATCCCATCACACATCATCATCTTATCAGGAAATACTGGTAGGACTGATCTTTACATTCACATACAGCGTGTTTTGGACTATCTACCTCCATCACTTCATTGCATCAGTTGATGTTTTTCATGGACTGGTGTGTGGTTTTTGTTAGTTGTTTGTTATTGTTGAATTTGTGTTTATTGTATATTACAGTAAAGGGAACTGTGGTGTGGTCACTTTAGTTGGTGTAGTTATATTTCGTTTATTACTATTATCATTAAGGGAATGTGTGTGAGTCGGGCCAAGGCCGGGTGTGTTCCTGGGATCCACACTGAAAAAATAAATAAATCACCATCAAAGGCGGTGAGAATTTTTCTGGGTTTTAGTCAGCTACACATTCATGCGTGTGACTAGGAAGTGATGTCATGGCAGTCATTTTGATAATCACTAGTATTTAATGTTACAGTCTCCAGACACATAGGTTTAAGGTTAGCTATTGAGTAAGAGCTACTAAAAAAGTCTTAGGACCATCTGGCTAACCTATCAAGTACTGTATAGCCCAAGAAGCTGCTATCGGTAACAAGTAACATATTGAGATATTGATGCATTATTTTATTACGGAATGACTGTTATAATGCATTGATAACATGTTTGGCAGAATCAAAAGGGAGTTTGACAGAGGTCCTGTTGTTAAGCATCTAGTACTAGTGTGGCCCATTTCAACAGTACAGCTGTGACACTGAGACGATGCTGGTGATGATAGGTTAAGGAACACCCTCCCTCTTGTTGGGAAATTTCTGGAAAGACCAGATAAACAGCTTCATAAAAAGAACAATGGATCTTAAAAAAGGTTGTCCCAGTGCCTCTGTCAACACATTCCAAACTCTATTGAGGTGTGTTGCCTCCATGGCTCTTCTTGAATGATGCATTGACACCTTGCAGACTAAGACTCCTTTCACAGGATTTCCGCTTGCCATTGACAACTTCATGTCAGTTGTGTGGAATAAACAGGGTCTGTACTGTGCCCTGAAGCAGGACACAGACAGGCAGACCACACAAGTGAAAATACAGCACACTTTTACTTCTTTTTGTTGTCATTACAGTGCACAATGCACACAATTCTTTCATAATAAGCTCAGTCCCATCTCTCTCTTTTCTTTTTCTCTCTCTTTCTTCCTTTTCTCTTTTTCTTCTGCCGCCTACACTTCTCTCCAAAGGCTTTGTCCACCACCTCCCAACTCTGGCTCTTTGAACGGGGTGAGGCTGCCTCTTTTATACTGCACCCAGAAGTGCTCCAGGTGCTTTTTGGCCATCTGGCAGCACTTCCGGGTGTAGCAGAAGTGCTGCATGGGCACCCAGAAGTTCTCCAGGTGCACCTGAATCATCTTCTGGCAGCACTTTCGAGTGTGGCGGAAGTGCTGAAACACTGGGCTCCACAACTGTCCCCGATGCAATCCAGTGGGGTTGACCTGTTGGTTTCCATAGGAGGTATTGCTACGAATATATCCTCTCCCTCGGTTCTTCCATCACAGGGGCTTCCTGGCCGGGCAAGGTCCCTGGTCTTCTGCCACAACAGCTATTATGTACCAAGCAGCCATGGGCTGGTGTCAAGTCATTTTAGTTATTTTCAGAACCACAAATGGGGACAATGTGGACAATAGTATGATCTGGGAAACACTCTTGAATGCCACATCAACATAACAGCAAAAAAATGGTTTGGGACATCATCTTGTGTGACAGTTTCATTTCTCTTGTGATTCTTAGAAGCTGTTTGATCATTCAGCCATACAAAAAGAGCTGTCCCTCATAACATTGCACAACAATTTTTTTTAAAAAGTCTTGCTTCCTGAAAAGTTTTTGCTGTTTGTGCTGATTTTTGCATACCTTCTGGGTATTCACAAATATAGTTTTGGTTTTACTGCATCACGTAGGAACTCTGAAAAATAGACATTTATATGTTTACTGACAATAACGTATTTAGTCACGTTTATGTTTCACATAAGCTATTAAATTCAACAGAATTAAAAGTGTTTTGCTCCTGATTTTCTTTTGTACTCAATGTCTGGTGCATCACATTGCAGTGTCCAACAGTAGTCAGCAAGTATTGATGGATTCCAGTTGCCCTGGTACCGTTTCTCCATCGTAGCAATGTCGTGGTGAAACTTTTCACCGTGTTCGTCACTGACAGCACCGAGATTTGTGGGGAAGAAGTCCAAGTGTGAGTGGAGGAAATGAATGTTAAGTGACATGTTGCACTTCATTGTCTTGTATGCTTAGAGAAGTTTGTCTACCAGCTGAATGTAGTTTGGGGCTCTGTAATTGCCCAGAAAATTGTCAACGTCTTTGAAGGCTTTCCAGGCAAGTTTTTCCGGCCCAACTAATTGATCTTCAAACCACTTGTAACTCATAACATGTCTGATCTGGGGGCCAACAAAAAATGCCCTCTTTGATCTTGGAGTCAGTTATTCTTGGGAACATCTGTCTTAAATAACGAAAACCTTTGCCTTCCTTGTTCAGTGCTTTCACGAAATTCTTCATGAGTCCCAGTTTTATGCGAAGAGGAGGCAAAAATATCTTTGCTGTGTCAACAAGCGATACATGTGCCACATTTTTCTGTCCTGGAACTAACTTTTTACAGAGAGGCCAGTTCTGTTGAGAATAGTGCGACTCTTTGGCACAGCTGTCCCATTCACAGATGAAACAACAGTACTTTGTATAGCCGAGCTGCAGTCCTAGCAACAGAGCAACAACTTTAAGATCTCCACAGATATTCCAGTTGTACCTGCTATACTGGACGTGCTTCAGCAACAGTTCCATATCCTCATACATTTCTTTCATGTGTGCTGTATAGCCAACAGGTACTGAAGGATAAACGTTGCCATTGTGTAGCAGAACAGCTTTCAGGCTTAACATTGATGAATCAATGAAGAGCCGCCACTCTTCCAGGTTGTGATCACAACCCAAGGCCGAGAACAATCCTTTAATGTCACAACAGAAGCAGAGACTGTCGACTTGTGCAAAAAATTTGGTTATATCATGATGTCGGCCTTGAAACACAGAACTTTTCGTACCTGGTGACAGCAAACACCATTCCTGCAGTCTCGAACCCAGCAGCTCAGCTTTTGCTTTTGACAGACCCAAATCTCTGACCAAATCGTTCAATTCGGACTGTGTTATCAGATGTGGATTGCCTGATGAGAACGGTTCAAAATCTGGGTCAATGTCACTGTCAGTATCCTGCATTGCAGTTTCCTCATCTGGTTCGTCTAAGGTCCAATCCTCTGGTGGTTTCGGAATTGGAAGACTGTCGTCATGTGGCATGGGTCTCATTGCTGAAGGCAGATTAGGATATTCAATTGACTTCTTGTTTTTGGCAGAGAAACCAGACACATTAGTCAAACAGAAGTAACAGTCCGTCACATGGTGTTTTTGTTCTCGCCATATCATGGGAAATCACTTTGAACTGCCTTTCCAAAGGTTTCTTCCATTTTTTCCCTACAGGGTTTTTTTGGGAGTTTTTCCTTGTCTTCTTGGAGAGTCAAGGCTGGGGGGCTGTCAAGAGGCAGGGCCTGTTAAAGCCCATTGCGGCATTTCCTGTGTGATTTTGGGCTATACAAAAAAAAAAAAAAAAAAAAATCAAACGGCATCGTCTTTCAAGTGCCTCTGTGCCAGGCTCTCAGACTGACAGCACATGTCGCACAGCAAATGTGAGGCACCCATTCCTTGTCTTGATCACCAATTTTGCAGCCGAAATACAGATGATAAGCTTTCTTCACAAGAGCAGTCATCCAACGTCTCTGAGGCACAAGTGTATATTCGCCACAGATATAGCAGAATGTATTGCGGCTGTTACGACATTGATGAGATATATCGCCCGACAACAAAACGTCTATAGCATCAACCTTACTTACTGTTATATTGCTACAGATACTATACTTTACTTTACTAATACGATACATACACACTGACTATTTATATTAACCAAATAAGCAGGATCTGTGTATGCAAGCCACCTTTATAGCATGCTGAGACAGCGTCAAGCTCGTTCAGACCTGCCCAGGTATGCCCAGGATGTCAACTTCCACAGAACAGCTTCCAACCTGGCCTGATTCCATGCCTGGACATGCCCAGGCTGCACAAACCGTTGTTGATAAGTCACTTACAGGAGCGAAAATATTTGGATACAAATATAAGAAAAAATCATGACAAAACTGAAACGGTACGTGATGGGTAAATTTTGATGTGATATTCATGATCAGTACCCAAAAATCTATAAGAAACACCAACAGTGTTCAAGAAGCAAAAACTTTGTTGTGCCGTGTAATTTAACTTTTTTGCACAACTCTCTAGTACGCAATACTGTTTTTGCTGCTTCATTTGGGAGGCACAAGTATATGTCATGAATTTGTCAAATCTTGTCTTCTGTAACTGTCTGCTCAGTGGTCTTCCTTGAAGAAACAATTATGAACTTGTGCCTATCGGATTCTTTAAAGATATCACATGTGCAATGCCTGATGATTTTTTTTGTCAAATGATTTTCCCTGCTTTTTTATCTTTTCACTGGATAAAAGATAGAACATTTAGATCCTGCTATAGAAACAAAATAATTTTTGTCTGGTAGAACAGGATTAGCTCTATATACTGATTTTCTATGCTTGACTTTCTCAACTGTTTTAAGTTTTTTGATACTCTTAAACTTCTTTGGAAATGGACATAGTGCTTTTCTTACTATGGACTTTACATACTCAGAAGTGACTGTAGTTGGACTAAAATGTTAGTGTCAATATGCATTATTGAACATTCAGTGAGTGGAATGTGTATTTTTATCATTCTTTTATTTTTTTATAATAATTGAAAGCTTGTGTGTCAGTAGTGTCTGCCTTTTAATTTTCATTTTCTATTTAAATTGAAGTTTTAGTACATCATGGAAAACTTTATATAAGGTTTAATTTTAACAGTAGAAAATGCTAATACATTCAGAAGTCCACTGGGTGTTCATCTGTGCTCATAGCAGAAAAGTCAGCCTTCGAGATGTAAATGAGGCTTTGCCTGCCAAATGGCTATTCTTGCACTACCCATACTAGACATGCTGTCTTTTCTAATCAATTACTCTGAAGCTGACATATGTGAATGGGAGAAAGGAGGATTTTCTGATGAAAGTCAAACTTTGAGATCCCCTCCAGGGATCAAACAACCTTATCCTCTTTGTAAAATGAACCAGATCATTTGTACTTCTGGTCACAGCTCTGTGGGTACTGAGATAACAATTACTGAAGTTTGTATTGCTGCTCCACACGATGTGTTGCTTTGAGCAAAGATAGGAAATTAATTGTAATCTAAAATTAAATCTATCTGTGAGAGTGTTGGGGTAGTGAGAGCATTGATAGGCTGCATGGCTTACAAGGCCACAGTAACAAGCCTTTAGCGGATCTTAGCATAACAACCTTCAGCAGAGCACAGTAGGCATCAGCTTATGTGATGTTTGTTTGTCAATTACCTTCAAACTTTCTTTCCTAAAACTATTTCTCTAACACCAGTTGGCACTGCTTTTTGATGTGCCACCCCGACCAATAGACTGTACCATGCAGATTTTTAACTAGTTACATCAACAAATGTATTAGCCAGTTAGCAGAGATTAAAAAAATTGTAAACAGTCATATTTTTTGTTAAAAAACTTAACATCTTAAAGGATGGAACAGTAAACGATTTAACTGGGAGTTGTCATGGTCAGTTTTTTGAAGCTCACCCTGGATGTCCTGAAGATCATGTACAAGCTGTGAAGATGTGCCTGGGACAAAACCCAGAAGCCTTTGGAGTCAAATCCTTTGTTAATTTCTATTGGACATTATGTGTCAAGGGGTTGAACCTAGGTTGTTGGCACACTGTACGACTTTGAGTTGATCAGTTGATCATACTTAAACATACTTAATTACAGTTTATTTAATTTCACTTTTAAGACATTGATTAAAAGAATAATACTCCTTAATGTTAAAGTTCAAAGAGATCTCTATAAAGTGGTCTAAACTACTGTTTGTGTAGATTCAAGCATGAAAATATGTGGACATCAAAAAACAGCAAAAAGCATACGCCAAAAAAAAATTAGATTAATAAAACCTGCTGTAAGTGCATTACTACATAATTTACCATTTATAAATCACAATCACCTTTTAATAATTGTGGGAGATGGCCGGCAGCTCAGTCCAGCCGGGACACTCCTGAAATGGAAGGATGGGGTAAGGCAGCTACTTTTGGACACTGCCTCCCCCAAAATGCCAGATGGATACTTCCCTGCAGCATTACAGTGCCTCAGATTCCCGTAGGGCACCATGGGATCTGGAGTTCGGCTTCACAGCCCTGCTGGGTGTGACGATGCGGGTTCGCTGCATGCTCCCATCATCTGTCCAGGATACCCTACACCGTCGGTAATGTTACCGATGAGCGTATCAGTGAAGCACAACATAGCAAGGGGATGGTGCAAAAGTGCAAGGTGCTTTTATTTAAAACAATCAACAAAAACAAAGTATTCAAAATAAAGTGCAGTGCATTCAAAAACGTCTTCAAATAAATATGTGAAATGTGGAGGTTAAAAAAACAAATAGAAAAATCTTCTAAAAACAATGAGGTTATAATAGCACAAGAAGCAATCTTCTTTTTACCATGGCGGCTCCCCTGCTACTCCCATCTGGGCTACTCAACAGGAGAGTCACCTACCTGCAGGAACAGCTGCCTTTTACTCTGGTCCGGTAGCCCTCTGATCCCTGGCTACATCGGGCTTCAAACCGGACCAAGACTTGGGTTATTTCCCCAGCGGCCAAGGCGCTCACGCTGGGGCTAAACCAGCCCAAAGCCTCCTCGACTCCTGCTCTTTTCGAGTCAGTCATCTCCTCTATTGGTCACTCCAGCTACTTAATTGCTCAGCTGGAGCAACCGCTTCCTTCAGCCCCACCGAGTGTCGGCCAAACAGTCCCCTCGTGGGCTCACCTCCCAGCTGCCTGCATTCTCTCATTCGAGCCTGCTCTTGCTCGCTCGCTCACTCTCCTTCTCCCTCACACCGGCTCTCTCCACCTGTTTCCTGCCTTCCCTGCTTTCTCCTGCTACCTCCGTTTCTTCTCTCTCCTTTCTTTTTTCTCTCCTCAGCTGGCTTGCGCTTCTATATATCAAGAGGGCATGGCAGCTGTAGCAAATTAGCAGCCCCAGGAACAATCATGGATGCGGGTGGTCTCTCACCTGTGTACTTAGGTGAGAAACGCCCACACCGCAAATCGCCCTGAGAACTGCTGCAGCCACACAACCACCACACCCCCTCACTAAGCCGCGAGCGTGGTGATTATTTATTAAAACTGGTCTTTAATGGTAGCTGGGGACCCGCTATACCACACTGGGTACCATGGGCGCCACCAGGAGACGCTGTAGGAGGAACTGGGGAGTCATGCATCCCTCATAGCCTGGAAGTACTAATAAGTCATGAGGATGGAAATCCAGAAGTACTTTCAGGCTGAAGAAAAACTCAAGTTCTCCATCTGACCCGGAAGTGCAGGCAAGTCATGTGGATGGAAGTGCAGGAGCACATTCAGGTCGGAGCATACAGTATATAAAGGACTGTGAAACACCCAGAAAGCAAGCCAAAGTCGGGTGGAGGTGGACAAAGCTTGCTGGAAGGTGTGGAGGAGAAAATAAAAAGAGAGAAAGAGAATTGTACTGATTATTGTAATTATTTGCCTGTTTATTGTGGCTGTGTTGCTTGGACAGCATTGTTATAAGAAGAAAATAATTAAAAGGATCTTCTTGGTGCTTTTACCTGGTGTCCTGAGTGTCTGTCTGTTGGGTTTAAAGGGGCAAAAGTGCCACCTGGCATTCACATTATGCATACATGAATGAACCTCAGACGTTGGATTGAGATCTGGACTCTGACTCTTGTCATTCCACGGCTTTAACATTGCTGTTTTTAAGCCATTCATGTGCAGTTTTGGCTTTATGCTGGGGGTCATTTCCTTACTGAAAAAGAAATCTCTCAGGGAGCAGGTACCCCTACTGTGTGATGCTCACACCACCATGATTCATGGTGGGAATGGTGTGTTTTGTATACCGTATAGTGATTAATTGATGCCAAACAACGCATTTAGTCTCTCCAATTTTACCCACTGTAGTTTGTAACTCCTTCAAAGTTCTCATAGGTCTCTTGTTGGACTCCCTCATCGGTCTTGTTCTTGCATGATCACTCAGTTTTTGTGTACAGCTTGTTCTTGGCAGATTTATAGCTGTGCATAAACATCTTTCTATTTCCTAATGACTGATTTAACTGGACTCCAAGGGACAGTCAGTGACTTGGATATTTTATTTGTATCCCTTTTGTGAGTGATGACCCAAGTCTCTAAAAACCTAGAAGCAGTCATCCAGTAATGGGACCGAAGATCAGTGAAACAGAAATCAGAGGCTGAACACAGAAGAGCCTGTGCAAATGTACAGGTAATAGGGCAAATATGACAAAAACACCTTATCCTGGTTTGTGCATGTGTGTAAATGCAGTGATGTGAGAGTTAGGCTATCATACTGATCGATTTACCACAAGCTGGCCCTTCCCAATAAGGTGCACTTATCATACAACTAATTGAACCCCAGACAGGGGATTTCCATTAAATGAAAGATGTGATTTCTAAAACCATTTGGCTGAACCAGTGGTGATTTAGGTATAGGGAGATTAACTTATAAGACTGATCATTTTGTGTCTCATATTTGTAATTAATTTAGACCACTTTTTGCAGAGATCTCTTTTCACTTTGACATTAAAGTCTTTTTATGTTAATAGGTATCACACAAAGCCAAATTAAATCCACTCTGTTTCAATGTTGTATAACAAAGAAATGTGAAATCCCCAATAAGGGCAAATACTTTTTACAGGCACAGTATTGTAGGGGTGTCTGAGCTATGGACTGTTGGGAGTCTGTTGTTTTGTTTTTTTTTCAGTCATTTTGTTTTTGCACCTTTTATTATTCCTTTGACATTTTGCATTGCAGTTTTATTACTTTATGACTCTTTTTCAAACCTGCTTCATTGTTTCTTTAATACGTCACCAAGCAGCCTCAAGGGTTTTCAGTTTTCTTGCTTCTACACGTTCACCCAGCCAATGGGAGAATTCTATTTTGTAATATAAATGACGGGATATTTGATGTTGGCTTCAAGAGCGTACAGTAGTCCTGGATCACTCGTCGATTTGGTCACGTAACTACAAGGCAGCAGCAGGATTAGAGTGAACCGACCCAATTCCTGGCTGCTGCTGTCATTGCCTTCTGATCTACTTCCAGGATATGCAAACTATATTTATGTATGGGCTTCATGTGTATCTAGGCAGTATGTACAGTGCACCATATAAATAATAACATGCAGACTGTCAAAACCAAAAGCACTGGGCCAGCAGTCAAATGTGCATGGGGTTCTGCCTTTGTCAGCATGTAAATCCCATCACTAATGCTAAACTCTGAAGGTTTTCCTTTGAAATGCGAAGTCAGCATAACTTGCTGATGTGATAGATGGGGCTGACTCTAAAGGCAGTGTTCCAAACATTTTAAAAGTTTCTGCAGAATAATTTGTCCACCCTGTCATTTTCTTTACTTTCATTACAGTAACAGAAAGGAGACCTTAACAAAAAAAAGTATCCTGCTTTTCTACTGTTTGTGTAGGTAGAACCTGAATGTGCAATGGGATAACAGCAACAACCTTTAATTCTATAGCACATTTTCATACAAAGATATAGATCAAAGTACTTTACACAATTGTAGCGAAGTGTAAAATGTTATTTATATAACATTGACACACAGACATTGATAATGATTCTTAAATACAGTTTTTAATAACTGTAAAATTGTGTCAGTTTCTCATTAGGTTCTCTCAGTAAAAAACCAAAACCTTTTTAAAGAACTTCCTTTTTCCTTCTAAAATCCCACCCACTAACATTCTACAGGAAATTACCAACAACAGGAATGTCAATCAACATCAATATAAATTTAACTTGTTACTGAACATACAAATACACAACAATTTATAATTTTGTTTTTTTTTTAGTTATGAACTTCCCCAAAAAGAGTTGATCCCTGTAAATAGTTAATAGCATACTAACAATTATAACTGTTGTAGTACGGGCGTTAATTAGCGTCACACTTCACAACCTGCATGCACCAGGTTTTTTGGCTCTAATGCCAGAAGCACGGTGGATGCTGTGGGGTAGGTTGTGGTTTCAATTCTCCCTAAGTTTTTCCTGATTTTTATTTAATTTATTTTGTATTAATAATTTGTAATCAATTAATTATTTAATAGGCATAGGGGAGAAGACGTTTATGTAACGCCCTGTCCATTTTTTCCTTTTGTTTTGAAAAGGTATGCTATATATATTTTTCGTTTATTTATTTTTTGTTAAGAATATGTAATTATAAAATTAGGATTTTTTTTGCATAAAGCTATGTGTATTGTAAATAGTTCTCTTTGGGAAATTTGAGTAATTTCTTTGTAAATATTTTATATGCAATGTGTTTGTATACATAAAAAGGGGAAAAGCGCGGTGGATGCTGTGGGGCATAGGGGAGAAGACATTTATGTGACGCCCTGTCCATTTTTTTCCTTTTATTTTGAAAAGAGTTTGTTAAAGAGGAAAATAAAAGCTTTGTTTTAAACCTACATGCGTACACAACGATCATTTACACAATGCAGAGAAAGGCGGATTGAGTTGGTTACACAATGTCAAAGAAGTAGTTACAACTTAAAATTAGATTAAAAAAAAATGAATAAATAACATACAAAAAATAATACACACTTACATATGATCTTCTTATGTCCCACAGTCCCAAAACCACTCTCTTCTTCCACCACTACTCCTCCCAGTAGTCGTCCTCCAGACTCTGTTGCCTACAGTAGTGGCTGCAGGCTCCTTTTATAACACCCCCGGAAGTGCTCCAGGTGCTCGTTGACCATCTTCAGGATGTACTTCCGGATGTGTACCACCTTCGGGTGTGGTTGCAGTCCAGCCCACGTGGGCTCGTTAAACCATGCAGCTCCCCCTGGCTGTGGCCATGGAGCCCAACAGGGATGAGCTCCAGTGTTCCACCATTGTGACTCCGATGCAACCCGGGGGGCTGCCACCAAATGTTCTGGGGGATGTAGTGTGCATCCCACGGCTACTCCCCTGGATCCAGTATCAAAGGGGTTTCCTGGCCAGGCATGGGTCCCGGCCGTCCACCACAACTTATTTATTTATTTTTGCAAAGTGAAACACTGAATTTCACTGCAAATTCAATTTCATGCAAATCATTTCACACATCACTAAAATTTATGAAAATTGTTTAATATATGAATATTAATCAATGTTAAGCTCAGAATACATAATGTATAAGTAACTTGACAGATGGAGTACTGTGTACAGTTGTAGTCAGTCTGCTACAATAAAGAAAATTCTAAAAAAAAAAGACAAAAACAAAGACAGCCAAGTCTCTCTCTTTGTTAGGTGCATCCATTTCAAGACACTTCATATATTTTGTTTCTGATTTGCCCATTGTTATCTGGGATAAAAGATGGCTGTGGTTCTATGATGTTGCATGGCATCACTGGCCACACAAAATAGGAAGTATTAGAGGTGAGGAAAATATTAACATCATCATAATCATCACTTTATCACCACTTTACTGGTCATTTTCCAGGCTTACCCAGGGTAACTTGTTAATCTTTTTCCTGCATTCTTCACAGTCCTTGGTGTTCGGTTGGGTAAGATCCATTCTTTTATATCATCTCACACATTATCCAGCTACATCTTCTTTGGCCTCCCTAGAACTCTACATGTGCACAAACTCATATAATCTAAGAGTGGAGAAATAAGACCCCTCAGCTGATATTGCTCATCACATTTGGCGGTATCGTTTCGGTGCTTTTGCAGATGTTTTTTTTTCCTTCTTGTCTTTACGCACCAGGGGCCTCATGCATAACGGCGTACATAGAGTTCACATTAAAACATGGTGAACGGACAAAAGTGTAAATGTGCGTACGCACAAAAAAATTCAGATGCATAAATCTGTGCATACGGCAACTTCCATGTTCTTCTGCTACATAAATCCCAGTCAGCGTGAAAAGTAACACACATGCATGCGCCTGCTGTCCCACCTTCGACTCCTCCCAGGATTACGCCTTTTAATATGCAAATCAATATAAATAGCCCTTAAGTTCAGCGTTCTGTGAGAAGACAATGTCAAAAACATGAGGGAAAATAGAAGAATTTCAGCAAATACCAAGTGGAGGCAAGGAAAAACGTACTGTTTGTTGGTTTAAACAGTGGTATAAATAACCAAAGTAAATTGATCAAGTGACAGAGAGTGTGTCGGAGAAACCCAAAAGCTCAAATTCACAAAATCGTACAGTGTCCAAAATAAAAGAGAAGTTGTCAGATATCAGAGTTGCTGTAACTCACCATCTGAGTGTCATATGGAAGCTTATTAGAGTACAGAGAAAAGAAAAAAAATAGGCACGCAGTGGGGAAAAAAAGCTTGAAATGTGAATTTTAATCTTGAAATTTCCACTTTAATCATGTAGCTTATTTTGTCATTAAAACAGAACATCATTAATTTCATCTTAAAATCGTTTAATTCCTCAAACCCCATCGTAACTAAAGTAGCACGTTAAATGCTTTGTTTTGTATGTGTTCTTCTTGTGCTCTATGTGTGTGAATCACTACGTGCTTCTTAAACAGGCTTTCTCTTCCCCCAACAGGACACAGAATACATTACATTCATGATATCACAGTTCGCTGAACAATTTAAATACTAAGATGTATACTTGATATAATTTTCATGAAGATAGAAATTAAAGCATGTATTAAACATGGGGACACGGTGGCGCAGTATTAGCAATGAGCTAGTGCCTTGTCCAGAGATTGTTCTAGCCTCCTGAAAGATGCGTGCTGCTCCATACGCGACCTTCAATGAAACAATTTATTGTGGCAGTACTGTCTTTTTCAAATGTACTAACCCCCAATTCCTTTCCTTATTTTTTTTTCCAAGTAACTAATCACCACACAATTATCTCTTTAATAAATGTCAAGCCATCTGTAAGCTGAGAACGCCGACTGTTCAAAATTTTTATGGAACATTGAAATATCTTCATAGTACATGTTTAATTATTCCATCCATCTATCCATCCAGTGTCGCGCCAGCTCCAGCAAGCATACAGCGTGAGGCAGGAAAATCCCTGAATGGGGTGCCAGCTCATCGCTACCGCTGTCCACCATGTCCTCACATGTTTAATTATTAACAATATAGATTATGATGATGTTAAAATTTTATCTGTATAATGTAATAAACATACTTTGCTGCATTTCATCTTAAAAATGATATTAATAGCTCCAAGAAGATAGCGCTTGGAAATCTAAATCGATTTATAAGCCAGTAGGCATTATATGTAAATAAGCACTTTATAAATTGGCTCAGGTTGTGCAATAATATAACTGTATTGCAAGTTTACAGTGAGGTAATTGTACTTATAAGTACAAACAGTTCTACCAGGAGCACTTGACGGACTGATTGAGTCCGTTTATAGTACTTGGGATGAAACTGTTTCTGAACTGCAAGGTCCCAACAAGAAAGGCTATGAAGCACATGGCTAAGGCAGCATGTGCTTGATGCTATATCCCGATAACTCTCTTTCCGATCAGCTGCTGTAGAGCTGTGATTCCACACTCAGATACAGTGGGATAAATACTCTGAGTGGTGCAGTGAGAGTAACAACCCTAAAGCAGCTATGGTATTTGGAATAGTTTGGCCATTCCGTGGACTATTATATTGTTACAGGTTAATTACAATCAGATGCTTTAAACTAATAAATGATATGCTGGTAAATTTCAGTGTATTTGATAAAGCCACATCGGGGATGTGGATCTAAAAAAGAAAGGGAAACCACACTGGAACAACAGCACTGCTTTGACGCTGTTTGCCGCCAGTTTTCAAAACCGAGCGACGAACTTGCGTACGGCAGAGATTGAGCTGACGTGAAAATGTGCGTGGCTTTATGCCAGGTTTAGTTTTCCTACATCGTGATGTGAGCGTGGAAACGGGCATATGCAACATTTTTGTCTGTACACATATACATGAGGCCCCAGAGCTCAACTTTATTTTCAGTCAAATAATAAATTGAAATATATTTCAATATTTAATTTTAGTGTTTCAGATTTTAAAAGAAAAATAAACGTATTATCATATCACAAAAATATTGTATCTAGGGGTCACTAGCAGTGTCTGGCCCTCATAAAAGCAGATTCCATCGGTATTACATCTAAATCCACTTTTTGTAGCCTGAATGTTTTTGCACTGTTTTTTGTGGGTTTTTTTTTCATTTTTCTCTGCATTGTAATGGTGTGTGCTCATCAGGAAATAGTTTACTTAGGTACTCACTCTAACAATGTAGTAAGTGTCGACTCTGTAATAAGAATGTCATTCCTAGTGCCTTTTTCCCATGCTGTTGTTAGTTCTTTCTCCAACCACCATGGATTGCATATTTTTTGAAAGACCCCTGTTCAACCAAGGATATCTAGAAGAACTTGTGAGTATGTTTCTTTAACATGCTAACAGAGCTATGGTGCCCTAGACTAAAGGACACACCTTACTCTGACACACTAAGGAAGCTAATTTGCTTTATTTCAGATCATAGAAGGCTTCAAAATTCGAAAAGGCATCAATAAAACGGATTCAACAGAATTGTTGCACTTAAAGCATTAATTATGTTCACAAGGATACTGGTGGACAGTCATGTGAAGATCCTTGAAGACAAAAACAAAGAAGCACATTGTCAAGCAAAGGGTTGTGGGAACATTGAAAAAAATTCTCAGACATTTAGATGGCACTGACGTATTTTAAAAAATATCTGGATAAGATAATGAAGCTACTTAGCTTTTAGCTAACTTAACATGCATAATGGTTTGACTAGTCTCCACTCATTTGTAAAAATACTTTGACCACAATGTTTTCACTCTGGTTTCTCCCACATTAAGATATGAAGATACTGGCAGCTCTAAATTGGTCCATTATGTGTAATGTTTTAAAGTGATTGTGTTTTTCTAATGTATTTGTTTAGGATATCAAACTCCGTTTTATACGGTTCACTTAACTACACTCCAAATTATACACTTCCAGGCATAAGACCTTTCACAGCCAGACTGATTAGATAGCAGTCTCAGCCTATTGCTGGGAAGTCTGTGATCTGTTTGATATTCCTGCTTTTATACAATTTTGGCCTCTATTCCCAGTGGTAGAAAACAGTTTGCTACAGTATAGTGGCGGCACTTTGAAGTCTGACAAATACATTGTGTTGAAACAATGGATCTGAAGTAATATAAGAATTTCAAAAATGAGAGAACATACCACAGCATGCTGACTTTTGACATTTGCTCTTAATTTATTATTTCGAAAGTACGTTTTGCAACTCTGAGGTATTGTATTTTATTAGGAGACTTTGATGAGCAGTAGATGAAGTTAAGTTTAATTACAAACACCTAAATAAAGGTCATCTATGATGAACTGATGGCTGGGCTAGTGGTGGTTTCCGTCTTGTGCCTTTTAACCTGTAGGGATAAGGGTGGTTTAGAAAACGGATGGGTGGATAAACACAGATTATATGGAGAAGCTCTGATCAACTGAGTTGTAGTACATGGGAGAACTCTGAAACTAGATTATTCAGCCTGATTAGAGAGTATCTGAAACAGATTTATAACAAAATGGCAGAGACAAACAGTTACAGAAGAACTAGATAGGCACAGGATGAAAGCCTAAGCTCTTAAATATTGTTAACTTTCTTTTTATTTTTCAGTATGTCAACTTCACTTAGAGTATGTTACCTATCAACCAGACACATTTAAAATATGCACCCTGTACCAGAAGAATGGTGGTAAGCTGTAGAGAATCTGTAATGTTAAATATTGGCTCACTTAATTAGAGGGTGTTAGAACTGAATTGCAGAATCATAAGGACCCTCTCACACTCTCTGAACGAACTGCTGGAGTATTTTACAACAGTAGAGAATAATAGCTGGTAATTTAGAGCAAAAAAGTAAAGAAATCCTTAAATAAAACAAAAAAATTACAGTTGGAATAAAAGCCGATATCCAACTAGGAGAAAAAAACAATGACCTGAAGTGGTGAAAAATTGAGCAAGAGTGTCTCACAGGAAACCAGCTAAACCCTTAAGGCAGAGAAACAGCTGAATAACAACGAGATAATGACAAACTCGCCGTTACACTTAAGATCAGTTTGTTCTCTGCCTGTCGAGGGCACATTTCTACGATGTGTGTTATGACTCCTACAGCAGGTGCACCTTAGCTTTTAGCCCCGCAAACAGCAATTTTGAGAGTTACAGTAATACCTTTATGAGCCTTTTTTAAAATTTCCATTATGTGCACTTTATTTATTTATTTTTTTCTTAAGATGTGTAATTTGTATTCATTTTTAGTACTATGTGCACTTTACATTTATTTTGCGTTTTATTTTCTTTTTCACTTATTTAGATTTTTTAAAATTTATTCTTTTATTATTGCTTCTCTGTTTATTTTCCATACAAATGCTGCTTTTATTGTTTTCTTTATATAATCTGCTTTTACAAAAATGAAAGGATTTGTATTTATTAAATTCTCCCTGTTCATCTTAATATTTTAGATGAAAATAATGATAATAACTTTTACAATGTCAGGACTCCGTGGAGTGTGAGCTGGTGGAGTGTTTTGCCTGGAGCCCCCAGAGACCCTAGAATCACCTCTGCTGGTGGCTGTTGACAGGATGAGCTTAAGGTATGCCTCATTCAGTAATCTGGAAGATAATGTACAAATGTCAAACAAAACAGGAGTCGAGTTTGGGGAGCTAATGCTATCAAAAACACACCCTCTGACATGCAGCCTCACAACACCATACTGTAGAACAGAAGTGCACTAAGGAGCCAAACTGCAGTGATGAAGATGGAGAGGGCAGGGTACGGTAGTCTCTACAGCTCACAGTCAGAATAAAATAAAGAGCCGGCTTACGGACTGCTGAATGAAGGCTTTGGACCTTGCAGTTTTAATTAGGTAGTCTGTACCGAGGGAGATAAGCTTTAAATTAATGCTGTTGCTTGATGTACATTTTAAATGGCTCTGTTTGCTTGTCTGTCAGGACTTTAATTGTGGTTATTACTATTTTCATTATCCAAACCATTAAGGGTGTATAAATTCCACTTCTCCTTTTAAAGTCCTTTTAAAGACTTTAGTTTAAAGTAATTTTCCTTTAACTTTCAACTGTATTTATTGACACTATAAAGCAAATGGTGAGAAAGGCAAATTTGTACTACATATTTTCTAGTTTATTGGCAATTTGTGAATTCTATTGCAGTGGTTGCATGACATCCCAGAAGTTCCTCATTTTGGTAACATTTATTAGTAAATGATACATAGTTCATCCTCATACAACATATTGCTTCATTTAATTGCTTATTATACACCACTCTCAAATCTGGTTCAGGGTACGCAGCAAGCCAGAACCTATCCCAACAACACTGAGTACAAGGCAGGAATCAAACCTTGCACCCACCATGTCATGGGCAAATTAGAATCAACATTTAGTGTAACCATGCTTGGCTTCATGAGTGGGAAGAATGCTGCAGTAACTAAATAAAAACCAATGCAGACATGGTGAAATGTATCCTGTCCACAGAGGCAATGACCGGGCATAGAATTCTAACCCAGAAAGCGGGATCCATTTAACAATAGTGCAAAGCATGCCACACAATTTAAAATTATCTTGTAATTTAATTATAGGCTAGCTACAATTGGTACCTTGTAAGGTTAATGGACATCTACAATCCAAGTTCAAAGTAACAATATTTTTATTAAGGTCCATAATTAGGCTTAATGTTGTTTTTTATTATTTCTACTTTACTGTTGATGATTTATTTTATCACACTGTATGGTGGTTTCATGGCTGGAAAGCCTGTCTGAGAACACTCATCAGCTGGATTCACTTGCAGGCTGGTTATGTGTAGTTGGTATGTCTTCCTGTGGCCCCATGAGTTTTGTACTTTTATTTTTATTTTTCTCCCCAGTATTATTGTGGCAAGGTTAACTGGTCAAGCTTAAGCACCACCATGTGGTTTTGTGTGAGTGTGCCCCATAATGGACAACCAAGACTGCTTGGTTGAGGTTGATGCTTCCCTGGACTAGGCTCTGGTGACCATATAATTAGAAAAACAAGTCCAGGAATTGGAGGACAGATTAACTTAATGTTGAAATTAAATAAATATTGGTTGTTTGGTACCTTAGAATGCTACAAATATACAAGAATGATCAAAACATTTTGAGCCTAAACCTAAAAAGGGATACTCTACAGTAATGGTTTTATATGTGTCTGAGGATTAGCTCCTGTGGACTACAATATGTGAATTCCAAGTTTCTAGCATTTGTGGTTTATATTTTGTGGACAGTAGAGGATAGCCCAGAGCCCCAACAATCAGACACAATTCAGGCAAACACAATTTCAAGAGTAAAATAAAATAATGTTTATTTTATAACTGTACCTTAACACAGTAAAAGGCAGTCCAACACAATATCATCAAAAGAACAAGCACCTCTGTCTCCTTCCACTACAACTTCTGTGAGCCTCATCCACCACCTACCGATTTTGACCATGAGGTAGCGGTGGTGCCTTCTTTTATGCTGGACCAGGAGTACTTCAGGTGCTATGACATTGCTTAAAGGTAGCACTTCCAGGTCATACAGAAGTTCCCAATAATAGGAATATCCAGTCTTCACAGAGACCCTGACAGGGCTACTCTTCTGTACAACAAATCGCAGATAACCCTGCAGGTGTCCAAAGTGAACCCCTATCAGAGAAGCATTGCCACCTCTTGCATTGGGGGACAAACTGCTCATAAAATCACTTCATCCCTCATCCATCTGTTATTAGTTCCTGCCAAATGAGATAGAAATTGGTGATCTTCCTGGCTGGGTTGTGCTTCACTTCTTCCAGTATGGCCTCCCAGCCAGGTAGAAGAATATCCTCAGTCCCATTTGGGACACCAGACTATTTGCTCCCACACTTCTAATAGGTATCTTATTCCAGAAATTACTCAAAAATCATATTTGTAATGGTATCGAACTGTATGCTGTTGGAGATTAATTTTTGCTTAGTCAATGTGCGTCATGACCAGTCCCCTTTATACACTATGTTACAGTCAAGAGACAGGCTACTGAATTCCATGGCTCAAAAATGTACCAATGTCTGACATTGACGAGAGAAGAACATATTGCCTCTGTCGAGTGAATTGAAATGGAAAATTGAAAAGTGATGGTGCCTGAAAAAGCAGGGACTCTAGGGATTAGTTATGGATCAGTTGTATCCATTCTTAATAAGAAAATAAACATGAGCAAGATCTGATCATGCTGGATGCCAAGAATTTGACTTCTGAAATGGAAGCAGCATTGCATCCAATATTTTAAGGAGAAACTCAAAGTAATGAATTTGGACAGGGAGTTATTTTAGAAGCCTTTCATTACTGAGGAGGAAACTTGGACACGTCACTAACCATGGGGTGAAACAATGGAAGCTTCATGAAGGTAAAGAAATTCAAGAAATGCTGGGAAGATTGTGTGCAACTTTTATGATGTTGAGGGTGAAGTTCTTATTTATTAGAATTGTAATTTTGGTGTTTGTGTCAGTTAATCTGGGAAAAGCAGTCAGGAAAGCTATCAATCATCTCCGGTTCACAACAGAGGCACCCACTCACACTGCATGTGTTTCCAAGACTGCTCTGCAGATCTGAAGAGATGCTGCATTGTCAGGACCTAGGGCCTAATGTTTAAAACTTGCTTACACTTGGAAACGTGTGTAAGCTCTTTCTTGCACAAAAGACTTTATTTATAAAACGCAAAGTTGGAGTGAAAAATGACTTAAAGTTATGTACAGTTTCGACCATTAATAAGTCCTGTACAGACTATTTTGGTGTTGGCATTTTAGCAACTCCAAACTGTAGGACAATGAAGCGAACAGAAAAACCTTGCACATTTCAATTATGTGACGGTCACATTCTGATGTCCATCCCTCCATCCATCCATCCATTAATGCATTTACTAAATACATTTGTTAAAACCATCAACAGAACAGGGATAGTCTGATATCTGCATGATTGTCAAAAGTATGTATGCTCGAATTCAGCACAGAACTCCAAGAGAACAGCTCTAGGGTGTTTAAATCAGCTTATAAGTCAATTATCATCATGGAAAATTACACAAACATCATTAATAATATTTAAATAACACAAAATATATATTTTTAAATTTGTCTGTCTATGCATTTTAATTGTGGCAAAATAAGCACTTTCTAAGGCATTAGAAAACGTACGGATAGCATAACATTCAAGTGCGATTTTGTTAACTGGTTTGAAAGTTGGAGCATTTTTTGTTTTTTATTTGCATCTTCTAAGAGACAAATATCATACATTTTTTTAAGTATTTTGCAATAAGAGTATGGGTGATATAGGATTCAGATTTTCTCAGACCTCCACATAGCTGTTTTTACAGGAAGGCATAAGGACACAACCATATGCACTACCATTTCAATCACTTGCACTGACTACTGATAATCTGTTTTGCCGACAGAAACATCTTTCAGATGTGTAAAAGAATACTAAATACAGCATATTCAAGCTGAATGTCTGAGGCAGTGAACTAACTTATAATTGAAGAGTATCTGTTTAAGGATTGGTGATGTGCAAGTTAAAGTTACTTTGGGCAGGACAGATTTTAGTATTCGTTGGTTCATTCGTAATCTAAACCCACTAACAGGGCAAGGGGGCAGCTAGAGCCTATCCTAGCAAACAACTGACACAAGCTGGAACAATCTTTGGACAGGGTGCCAGCCTATCACAGGGTGAACAAGCACACACTTACATCAGGGGATGATTTAGCATTGCCAATTCATCTAACCCATCTTTGGACTGTGGGAGGAAACCAAAGCAAACCCACAAGAACCCACGAGCGAACTTTGTCCAGGGAGCACCCACGATGTGAAGGTGTACCATTACTATAAGGTAGCAGTGCTACCACCATGCCACCATGCACCTAATTAATCGACTAACTTATTTATATTATTTGTGATATTAAAAATTGAGGAAAAAAATACCCTTTATTTAAGACTTATTTTAGTAACATAGTGCATCTGTTGACAGGAGCAGGCCCCCTGGCCACTCCTTAAGCGCCACCAAATGTCAGTAATACCTCAAGTTCATATTCACTAAGCTTTCTGTGTTTTCCCATGGTTTGAAAGTAAAGATTTCATCTCAGGAACATGGCCAAGTATATATTCTGATTAGGTCATGAATATTCAAAGTGGACATTTTTTTAAGCTATACATGGTTACTGGTAGGAGGTGATGAGCAGCTAAAAGTGTGTGGATGATCTGATAGTTTTATGTTTATTTCAGATTTTAAAAGGGAACTTAACATAGGAGTTGTATCATTTTATAAAGTTTGTTTTCTGGGTACACTGTTTTTGCCTTTCTAGCATAAGCAAAATTTTTGCATGGAATCTGGGCAAGGTTTTATACATGAGGTCCCTAGCCCTGTATGATAACTAGCTGTCCTCCAGTAGTTCTGTAGGATTCTCAATACCAATAATGAGGATGTCAGGTCAGCTTCAGCAGTGTAGGTGCACAAGTATGACAAAATATTTTATTTAACTAGCATACAAATGCTTCGTGAATATTATAATATGTGTAATTTGTATATAATATGTAATCCTTGGGTTTTTACTGGTGTTTTTTCTGAACAGGTCTGACTCAAACTGTACATAAGATGAGGAGGTTAGCCGATGGGTTGTGTTTTCCTAGGAAAGCGCATACCATAATTTTAACAAAGAATTTGTGTAGCATGAGGTAAATTTATAAAATGCATAAGTAACTGTGTTATTATATTGAGTTTTTGATTATTTTCCATCTGTTCAATTCCTGACTGAACTTCTTTTATCATTAGGATTGTTAATCCTAACAATGAAAGCTACCAGGATTTAAAGGGATGAGCAAAGATTCAAAACTAGAAAGGCAGTTCTATCTTTCAATAAAACAATTTGTTAAGCAAGAATTGTAAAGAAAAAAATCAAAGCAAAAGTCAAGAACTAGGAAATGTAAATTGCAAAAACCACTGTGTGCATGAAGGTTGTTTTTTTATTTGAGTAGCCACAAACCTGATTTAGGAAAGGTCATCACTATTGGTCAATGACGTCAGATGCTGCAATCTCCACAGCAATGACCCCAGCAACCAGGAGTGAAAATCAAGATGACATTGAAAAAGGGTGCAACACATTACTATTTGACAACAATATTACAGTATGAAAATAATGTCAGAACTTGACCCAAAAAAACTGTAACTGCTTATAAGGAACAGCATAATAGCTCAGGATAACTTGTAAAAAAACTAATAAAGAATATCAATCATAACAAGTTTATCTGGAGCAGAATGGGGATGCCAGGCCATATAAGCACACCCCCACCACTTAACCACAATTTTGGAATGGAGAACAAGTTGGTGTTCCCAGACAAAGTTCTTGCTGTCTTCTCCAAAAAGGCAGAGACTCTGCTTAGAAATTAGCCAAGGGCCATAAAGCTAGGAGGCAGAAATGTGCCATCTTGCCACACCTCCTCTAATTTCGATCTTTAGATAGATAGATAGATAGATAGATAGATAGATAGATAGATAGATAGATAGATAGATAGATAGATAGATAGATAGATAGATAGATAGATAGATAGATACTTTATTAATCCCAATGGGAAATTCACAAATGCACAGAATTCCTCAGATACTATGATCACTATGATTCAGAGGCTTACTGTCATCAGTATAAGTACAAAAAATAAAGAAAAGTGCAATCCTCTTCAAACCAAGTGCCCTTATAATAATAGGCTTAAAAGATTGCCTGATCATTAGTTTGGCTGATACAGTAATAGTGCTAAAACTATTTTTTTCCATTGTGTAATAAAACCATCAAGAATAATTGCACTGCTCCCAAATGCATATATAAACTCTCACATCCATTTAATCCATCAAAAAATTAAAAAAAAAAAGATTTAACATAACAATGTATCTGAAAGACAAATACATAAAACAAGCACTTGAAGGCAAAAAAATAAGAAAATGCAGTCCCATATTTCCCTGTTCACATCACTTGCACTTTTCTAAGTACTTCAAAATAAAGATACTGCCATTATAAAAGCTGTACCTTTATTCAGGAGTGCATGTCCCATTTCCATTTAGAAGCTTTACTGTGTGATCATTCAGCATGTGCAGCATTAGCTCAGCATTGTTCTACAATTGAGAATAAAAGCACCCATTTTAAAACAGCACGCCTGAGCAACTGAGTCAAAAAGCCTTTGTGTCTATTGTAGATTTTAGTTAAAGCTTTGAATTAATTATTTTTTAAATGGTTTCTGTATACTTCATACTGTTTCAGTAATTGTCCAGGACTGGTTGATTTTTGTCCATTACCTTCAAAGCAATTTTAGTTGTTCAGAACTCTCTTCTCTACATGAAAAATGGTCAAGAACAGTGTATTATTTGGCACGTACACAAGTACAATGGCACAGTATGGCAGTATTTAACATTGCTGCCTTTCAGCTTCAGGATCATAGGTTAGATTTCCAGTCCAGTCACAGCCAATGTTTCAGGTCACACATTGTCCCTGTGTCTGTGTGCTTGTCACTAGATTCTATAATTTCCTCCCATATGTCAAAAATGTGCTTACTAGTTTGATTGGGGGCTGTGAATCGATGTGGTGTGAATAAGTGTGTGGCTATGAATCAAAGTGACTGGCAATTGACTGGCATTCTATTCCATTCAGGACTGGTACCTGTCTTGTCTCCAGTAGTGCAAGAATAGACTCCAGCCCACTGTGAAATTGTAATAGAAGAAGTAGATTCAGGAAATGAAGGACTGGATAACACTATTTGGCTTTGTATTTTTGTTCTCTTTAAATAGTGAATGTGGTGGCTTTAACATATATATCATTACCAGTAACGGCATACTGCACGATAACATGTAGTGAATACACTTAACTTGAGTATTCCTAGTTTTCATACTCTTTCTCTGTACGTTTAGCATTCATTTGCTCAGAGGTTGATGCGCTTGCTGCTTCCTGAGCAACTCTTCTTTTCTCCACCCTAGCGGCTTCTTCTTTCTCTCCTTCTCTTCTTTTGTCGGCATTTTTTCGCGTTAAAACTGATTAAGTCAGTGTTTCTTTTATTACTTAGTACGTTTTCCTTAATTTTTCACTTAAGCTGGCACTTAACCCTTCAATCTGCCTCAAGAATGATTTAAGATATGAAGAGGTAGGGGAAGTGACAGCAAAGGTGGTAAGGAATGAGAACGGCGCCCGTACACATGCTCCGTATGGCCACAATGCTGGCCGCTGCCAAGAATTGATTCTACAATAAAATAAAATAAAAATAAAAAGAGGAATAACCTTGGAGGTCAATCATCACCCTGAAAGCGGATAGTAGACGTCACGTAATATATGTGTACCAAGTTTCAGGTCAACAGGTCAAACGGTTTGCAAGTTACAGGTGACTTAAAATCCTGGACAGACAAATGAACAGCCACGGTAGCATATTATATAAGAAGATATATGAATACAAATCAGTGACTGATTATAATAACTGAACAAAACACTGCTGCATATTAATAAGTTTTAGAACACTAAAGTTACAGAAAAGGTGGCAGAAAAAGATTCAATTCAGTGTAACAGATGGTCTAATTCAGTGCTTCTCAAGTCCAGTTATGGGGGGGCACCCTGTGGCTGCTGGTTATTGTTCCACAGTCACAGTCAATGAGTCATTTTATGTCTAATTGATCTGATTGTTTAACTACCTGGTCTTTTTCTTCTTGTTCTTTTATTCTGTATTAAATAAAATAAATAAAATGTAGAAATTTTTGTATTTTTGCTATCACTTTAAATCCTAACTCACTTTTATTGTTATCCTATTAAATGTGCAAGGTAATTATTAAAAGCATTCACCCCTTTGGAAGTTGTCACATTTTACTGTTATACAATATTTAATCACTTTGGGTATAATTTAGCTTTTTTTTACCTGATCAACAAAAAAAGACTCTTCAATGTCAAAGAGAAAATAGAACTCTGCAAAGCGGTCAAAATTAAATGTAAATATTAACACAAAATTATTGATAACATTGTAAATAGGGTGAACATCTGGAAAGATGGAAGGAAATGATAATGATGAAAGTCTTTAAATCCAAGACAAAACTATCCCAGTGTAAAATGTTTTAATGCTTCCTAAATACCAATTCAAATTTTGTAAATCCAGATGTGTTGTTTTTGGGTTGATATGAAATAACAGAATTTGAGAACTAATAGCTTTCTTAATTAAAGAAGGTGTTCAATCAAATGAAGCATTGGTTGGATTTGAACCTGAGGACCTCCGCTCTAGTCAACAAGATGATCGAAAGCAGGACACTCTGGCGCAATACAATATTAAGTCCAAGAGGAGAATGTAAGGTTTCTAAACTCTTTTGGGACTACATCCAATGGGACGACACACCATAGTGCGTCCCAAAGCGCTATCAGTGAGTCTGTGGAAGACAGCTTCTCCTTGGCCGGGGCAACTGCAGGCTTCCAGCGCTGCAGCAGCTTGCTGCGAAAGCAAATTCAACCATGGTCACACTTTAAGCACCTGTCGTCAATGGATGATGCAAGGAACATTATAAATGCAGTGAAGAGTATTACTTGGCCACTAACCTGGCCACTACCCTGCCTGATTGCTGTGTCTGTGTATAGGAGAGTGGTAGATCACGCTACAATAAATAAATGCTCTGTTCCTGTTTCAAGCGGAATAAAGCTGGTTTTGCTAAAGTACTCAGACTCAGCCTCGTGTTTTGGGGTGCAGGACAAAGACTCACACGTCATAAAAGAAAAAAGCAAGTGTCAGTGTCAATGCTGGTCATGAAGATAAGCACAGGCTGGTGCAGTATTCCATGGATGTTCAATGGATGCTCCTCAAGAGAAGTGCATGGTTAGATGTAATGACTGCAAAGGAAGAAACAGTAATAGATGGTGTGAAATTGAGGTTCAGGAGATAAAGGCAGGAAAGCAAGCTAAGGTTGAAACCAGTGTGTAAGAAGTGTAGTATTTTAAACAGATCCCAAAACATGAAAGAGAATATGGGTCAAAAAGGATGTACAGTGTGGGTCAGGTGCCAGGAAGTAAAGTACTATTTAATAACCAATATGAGAGACAAGAATCAAAGTCAGGAAACCAAAATAAGTAAAAAAACAAGAGATCAAATTAATATAAAAGTTTGCCTGCCAAGTTCTGTGAAACAATCTGAATACTCAACTGCACAACAATGGTGGCATTTATACAAAAACAACATGGCATCACAGGAGAAAGATTTCAAAAAGAAGCATTCATAAAAACACATCAGAACAAATAATAAATGAAACCACTGAATTCCTAGACCTAAGAAACCTCTGAAATGACAGATTAATGATTTTTTGAGTTCAAGAAATGACTACAAAAATTCATATAAAATCAAACCATGGCAATAGAAGCTCCCACCTTCAAGAATGCTAGGGGGAAGGCAACCCATCAGACAATGATTGTAGGGAGCACCTGAAGTGGCAACATCTTCCAGTCGCTAGAGTACATATTGTCCCAAATACGAATAAATGGAACCATACTGTTCTTCTGACCAAGCAGACATCTGGAAAGCTCCCTTGGTGACACAGCATAATAAAGGCAACTAAAGGCTCAGGAATGCAGGGACACCAGAGTCACTAAATGTACTTCAAGCCTGGTGTCCTTACTGTACAAGGTGGGCTGCCTCCACCCCAGGTACATGTATAACAAAAAAAATTGCACTTTTATTCAAGAATATAACCGAAGAAAATGAAATCGGGTCAGGGTACTATATCTATCTTTATTACTTTACTTTATCTATCTGAATTATTTTTTTGTACTTCAAGGTGGAATAATTGACAATTACCACCCCAGCTAATTGACGTAGACTTGAACCAGTGGTTAAAAAATTATTTTATAATTTTTATTCTTCCCCAATTTATTATTGTCATGAACACTTGTGGCCTCTCTGCATTAAATTTAATTTTTGAAATGTTTATATATGTATTTCTATTTAATTTACTTTTTCTGTAATAAGATAATGACACTGCAGTGCTGCTTTGTGTTCTAGTTTTTTTGGATAGTGGCTACCATTTTGTGACTCTGTCTGCATAGCCACAGCCATTTTGTGTTTACAGTTGCAATGTCATTGTTGGTCACATAAGATGGAGGCCATGTGACATGATGAGTCATCACTATCTAACCTATTTAAAATGGCAACGCTTGTCTGTTGTTATCCTAGAGTTGGATCAATTCAGAAAAACAAATGTACACCTTAGTGTGAGTTAGGGGAAAGAAACTCAAGGTAATGTTAGGATTTTTGTTTTCATATCAACTTAGTTTCTGAGTGTGAATCTTGTTTTTATATTTTACTTTCGACCTCTTGATTTTGTTTTTCCTTCACATTTTAGAACTCTGTCCTATCCCCTAACCACATATCAGTCTTTCCCAAACAGTGCTTTCCATCTTCTGGTATTTTCCAGTTAACAAATATCTCTTTTGCCTTATTTTTAAAAATCTGTCAAAAAATATGCCCTGTTAAAGCCCATTGAAGCATTCCTTGTGTTATTTTGGACTATATGAGAAATAAATTGTTGTTGCCAAGCCTGGAGAAGTGCCTAGCACCATACTCACGACCCGTGGACCTGCTGGAAACCAAGGGGACTGCCCTCTGTCGGCCCTGGCGAGAAACTGTTCTGAAAATACTCTCTCTCCTGGTCCTTCCACACTAATGAGCGTCCTGGCCGGGTAAGGGTTCCGGCCACCCACCACAAAGGACATAATGTTTATAAAGCTGAAATAAAAGATAACAAGCGTTTTGCTACTTTAAAGCAAGCAATTATGTCTAATATCTAGTTATTTCTAACATTTTCTGATGCACTTGGTCTCATCATCAATGATTGTACCTGGGGTCAATGGGTGTGTCAGGACTTTTAATAGTGACACACCCTTTCCCAAGTGTTGATGAGGCCCCCAACTGTGGCCAAGCAATGACACCTGTCCATGGAATCCTCCCTATTCATCCACAGCCATCTTGAGACTCTCTCTGCACAGCCACTGTAATATTCTTGATGTGCGTATCTGTCACGGCAAAAGCTTAAAGACCTTATGAAGTGATTGCCCAGCAAAGACTCTACAGCCTCCTCAATTGGTAAACACCATGCAGCAACCAGCAATTATACAGTATGATGATTCTCAAAAGGAAAGGATTAGACTCATTAAATGGAGCCTGTTATGGAAACTTTTCATTTTGGTGCAGCAACGCACAGACTATTAAATATAATGTTAGAGTATGTGGAAAAAAAGTGTCATTTAATAAGCAAAATATTCTTTCTTTCTTTCTTTCTTTCTTTCTTTCTTTCTTTCTTTCTTTCTTTCTTTCTTTCTTTCTTTCTTTCTTTCAAAGTGAGTCGGGTATTATTTCAGGTCACTTCACTGTTCAACAAAAAACTTTACATTTCTGTCAAGCTTTCTTCAAGCAATCCTTGCATTGTGCACACTACTGTAAGTCATTGCCTTGTGGCTATAAAGTGTTTAAACAAAATCATTTCAAAATGTTTATTACATACTTCCTGGAAATATTGAATTTAAGACAAAAATGTAAAAAATTGCTGGGCCATCCACCTTTGGGAAAAGATTATAAATAGTGGTTTCTGTAGTATTTGCAAGTGTAAAGCAAAGTATGTCGTACGTACCCTGACTGAGGTCCACATATGGAAACATCCCTCCTAAAAATAACCGCCAGTGAGAAGGTCGGCCCACGCAGGATGTCCCATCAATGGGGTTGGATTTTTCACACGAAGCAAAAGGTCTCAACTATAACCCTTTTGTGACCCCAGCTTCCTGCTTCTTAACTCTGTGACTCTAGGGGGTTGTGGGAACACAACTAGTGACCATTTCAGCCTCTGTGGAAAATTGGAATTTTTAAGAACGATTTGCTAGGAACTTGACAATTAGCAGGCGAGTCATTCACAGCCTTGGGGCTGAATCAGGAAGGTTTGGAAATGTAGGAGATTTTTAAAGCTGGCATGCTGTATATAGCAAAGTGAATACTTAGAGTATTTCCAGATGCTTAAGGAGCACGTGAAATCGATATTTCAAGGAATCCATGTCTCTTGAACACAATGAGGTCATCAACACTACAAAAAACAAGAATAAAGAAAGCAGTTCCGGTCTTATGGATGTTAGAATCCTTTCATCCATTTTCTAAAACTTGTTTTTCCAATTTAGAATCATGGGGAGTCCAAGCAAATTCTGTTGTAAGGCAGGAATCAGCCATGGTTTGCGGCAGCAGTGGTATTGAAATGCTTAGGAGATTGACATGAGTAAACAAAACTTAGAATTAGTTGACAACTGAAATCTACTCCTTTCATACAGAAGACAGAGAAAAATATATCAAAATTGAGATGCTGAAACTGTTAAGGTTGGTTTGTGATTCTTAATTTGCCTTTTTGAGTATTCAATTAAAATAGACTTAGTGTCTCTGGACTGCTTTCTCATGTTTATGAAGGAAGCATCAAATACAAATTTGCAGTTCCAGTGTGATCTCCCCTCCGATTTCACCTGATAATGTCTAATTGAAGATTAAGTTTGATTTAGGAGAATGAGTTTGGTTTTTTGTCATATTTTGTAACTGTGTTTCAGAATACTCTCTCTGTGGTATGTACTTCACAGCCCCTCTGTTTTCAGTGCAAGAACTGGGTTTCTGTTCTTCATGGTAAGGCAAGGCCTACAGGGTGACCATGAGATCCAACAAGGGTGTGCCTTGTTCCCACTCCTTTACATTAATAGTGACACTTTTGGAGGTGTAAGGCATAACAAGCAGTCTGGCCTTATGGCTAGCATATTGTACTTCAGACTTCTATTATTAATTGTCACACCTGTGGACCACCTTCCAGGCTCTAAGAAGTAAACAATACCACCTTGAGACGAGAGGCAGCACTGGTGCTAACCATTTTTTCTCTCTCTCCACCGCAGTTCCGGGAGGAACTCCCAGGACAGTTCTTAACCCAAAACAGTATTTGGGAAAGGCTCCACCCTTTCCTCCCAGGATACCAGTTCACAGAAAAAGAGGCATTCATTCTGACCTTGAACTTCAATGAATACAGAGCTCCTGCTGAAATGGATACCTCTATGGATTTTGTGATCAAATTTCGTTGGCATCTCTGATCAGTTTCACCCGGACACACCATCCAGCATTCAAAAAGAAACTCCAAAAATACAGCCAGAGTTATGACAGATCTAGCTTAAGCTATTTCTGGCCATTTGGAGTGCCACAATACGCAAATCCTGGTTTATCAATAAGTCATCACAGACATCGAGCTACAATGCATAATACAATATTGATAGAACGTGGGCTGGGGTTGGAAAACCTGTTTAAGAACTAAGTACATAGGCAGCTCAATCTGCAAACAGGTTTTTAACGTTTCAATTGATACCAGTGACTCTCTCTGTGACCCTGATCATGTCACTTTGCCTGGATGTGCTCCAATTGTAAAAATAATGTGTGTAAATAATTTAATATATTGTATTCTTGAAAGATGCCTTAGGTAAATGGAACTTACAAATAAACAGCAATCACCTTTAATATGCTCAAATACCCTTTGTGCATGGTATATATTTTCTTGGAAAGCATTTACAGCAACATTGCAGAACCGTCCATCCCCAAAGCTGTCACTCTAGGGGAGTCCATTCTTATATAAAATAACATTCTCATACCCACTTAATCCAGTTCATGATCACACAAGTTCAGGACCTATCCTGGCAATAATGGGCACAAAGTAGGGACCAATCCCTGACAGGACACCAGTCTTTTGCGGTCTGCTTATGCACATTTTCACACTTTATACAGGGCCAGTTTGGAATTGCCAGTTAAATTAAACCTACACATCTTTGGGAATATGGGGTGGGAAAATGAAGTGCTTGGAGGAAAATGCAGAAATGAGTAGAATGTGTAAATCTCACAGAGGCCATGACTGACAAAGATTCTAACCAAGGGTACTTGAACCACTGTGCTTTCTTGAGCTAATTTTTCACAGTATGAAATGGTGTCAACTCTAAAAGTACATGAAAGGGGCCAGATTGCAATGATGGAGGTGCATAACTTAGCAAAGATAATGCCTTCCTTTGAGACATGAAGGAGATCTTGGAGTGACACTGTAGCCCACCAGGGAATATGAAGCAGATGAGCATCTGACAGACTGTCATGCCCTAAAGTCCGTACTTTAGGATTTAGCAGGAACTCGAAAACATTGAGTGTCGGGACCGAGAATCAGTATGACGATAACATCAAGTAAAAAGGTATATTTATTGCAAAATGCTGTTAATGTTCAATAAATGTAGTATCAGAAATGCAAATACTTAAGATGAGTAAATAATAAGAAAAAAAGAATGTTCATTTAAAGCACAAAATATTTTTTTCCAAAAAATCCTTTTTAAAGGTGTCAGAGTAGTTAGCACTTAAGTTTAAAGAAAGAAAAAAATCCTTCTTGCCCCACTTTCCCTTACTATCTAAAAACTTGGGTATAGCTGGCTCGCTTTGGCATAACAGGACTATCTGTCTTCCCATGTGGAAGTCGCCCTGCAACCTCTTTCATCCTGCACCGGCTTAAAAAAATGTACCCACCTTTCTCTTGTTCTGAACTGAACTGATTGAGCTAGCAAATAGACCAGCTTTTATCCCAGGGTCAAACATCACCTGACCTGAGTCAGTAACACTGCAAAAATGCATCTATTACTCATTTTCTATAATGTAACAAGACCTTAACTTACTCTTCTTTGAGTCTTCATAACACATACAAAACATCAGTAAAGTGTTTATTCACCTTTGCAATGTGACCTACTAACAAAACTTCACTTTGGAGTGGTCTGAAGTGGCTTAACTAATATTACATTTTAAGTAAATACATATTCATATTTTCAAGTAAATTTACAATCATGTCAATATGGCACACAGCACAGAGATGAATAACATATCAACTGATGTTCTATAAGAGTTATGAAGACCAAAAGAGACTTTTGTTAAGGTATTGTAACATACTAGTAAACTAAAGTGTTACCTACACATGTAGCAAACTTCCTCCAGCATCCTGTATCTGATATCCTCCTTGTTCACCCACTGCCACTGCTCTTTATATGCCACTCACTTTCTCTGAAGCACTGCAATTCGCAAACAAGATGGTTGCACCAGAAGAAAACTGGGGTGAAGCATGTGTAACAGGGTTAATTCAATACATTTATGTATAAACCAGGTGGGCCAAGCACACTGGTGTCTTTGGTGCCCAACCCCCAGTTGCTGCCAGAAAATCAGTAAAATCTGTAAATGTACAAAAGAAAAATTATTATTTATTGGAGTCAAAATCACAAAATTCTATAAATATATAAAAGAAAAATTAATTATTATTTAACGGAGTAAAAATCATGAAATGAGAATAAAATATTTACTCTCTTACCAATTGGAGTATTCCTGTTAAACTGAGGTCCACTATGCTCGATGAGTATTTATGAGACTAAATAAACAATCCATTCGTTTTAACTAACATTCTTATAGATAAAAAAATTTTTTTTTTTTAAATGACTCCTTTAAATAAAAAATAAAGTGGCATGCAATGGGTCATTGTAACTCAACCTTCAGCTAACTAAATTACCTAAATTCAAACATTGGTGTTATGATAACATCATCCATCCATCCATCCATCCATTTTCCAACCCGCTGAATCCGAACACAGGGTCACGGGGGTCTGCTGGAGCCAATCCCAGCCAACACAGGGCACAAGGCAGGAACCAATCCCGGGCAGGGTGCCAACCCACTGCAGATGATAAGATAATTTTTTTTTTAATAGTTTGTTCCTGTGAAAGAAAGTTTACTCGATCAAAAATAAGAACCACGACTTTCTTGATATTAAAAACCACGACTTTCTTGATATTTTAGTTTATAATAGAATCTGAAAATCTAACAATATCACATTAAAGTTCAATAAAATCTGAAAAGAATGATACCCAAACATATATATGTAGGTTTTAAAATAAGCCCGATTTAAAGCGTGACAAAAAAACGTGACATTAAAACGTGACATAAAATCGTTGCACAAAATCGTTGTACTTTTAGACTTAGGATTTTATATTTATAGAGTAGATTTATATATATATATATATATATATATATATATATATATATATATATATATATATATATATATATATATATATATATATATATATACATACAGTGATCCCTTGCCTATCGCGGAAGTTACGTTCCAGACCCATCAGCGATATAGAAAGACCATATAAATAAACATTTTTTTTTTATACTTTAAGCCTTAAAATACCCATCCCACATGCTTTAAACACATGTAAACTTATTAAAACATACTTTGTAAACACATATCATATGTGGATGTCAGGCTAAGGATATGAGTAACATCTCTCTATTATAAAATGTTTTAACGTCACACAAGACAAGGCAGTGAGACAGTAGAACAGTTGCTGTACAGACTTTTAAATGATCGACGCGCAGAGCGACAAGCAGAACAGGCATCTTGGCAGAAGCAGTAGCCAGTAGCTGATCTGTCCACTTCTGCCCCCCCCCCCCCCCCCTTTCACAGCGCGAGCGGAAGAGACGCAAAGTGGCAGGAGCATAGCGTGCCTCCAGGGGGGTTGAGCAAAGCGATCGAGACCAGATCATCTCGGAGAGACACTTTGACGACACGCAAGACTAGACATTACAACCTTAGGAAGCAAAACCCGTGAGACGGTGACCTTTGCATGTCACACCCTACTTACAAACAATTTAAAACAGGTTCACTGACATCTAACCTAGCAGTTGTTGGAATGCTTTTGGCAGACAAATGTCAGGAGCTCCCTGCTCTTAAAACAACGACAAGCAGAATACGCAGCTTGCCAGCAGCAGCTACAGTAAGCCAGCAGATGATCCAAGCACTTCTCGTTAGCGTGCGTTCATACCTCACCCCCCCTCCCACTCCTCCTCCTCCTCCTCCTTCTTCAGAACGCACAGAGCGACAAGCAGAATAGGCATCTTGGCATAAGCAGCACAAAGCCAGTAGCTGATCCATCCACTTTTGCTTAGCATGCATTCAGCTCCCCCCTTTCACAAAGCGAGCGGCAGAGACGCAAAGTGGCAATAGGACAGCTGCTGTACAGGCTTTTAAGTGATTGACACAAAGTGTGACAAGCACAACACACAGCTGGCCAGCAGCAGCAGCAGCAAGACCAGCTGAACCAATCGCATCTCTTTACCATGTGTTCAGATCCCCCCTTCACAATGCAAACAGCGTTATAAGTGCCGCGAGAAAGAGATTTAACCACGCCGGGGCAGGAAATAAAGGACAAATATTGTTTTTACAAAAGTTTTAAAGTAAAAATGAGAATAATGCATATGTAACAATTCCCATGAAAATAACAATCTCTTTAAATTGTTTATCCGGTAAACCAAACCTGGGGATGGGCGAGTGAAGCGAGCAGGGGGCAGAGCCCCGTAGTAATAATAATAATATTAATAAATCCGCGATGTAGCGGGGGCACGATAGCTAAACCATGATATAGCAGGGGATTATTGTGGAAGTAACCCCCGAGGAAAACAGGAATAGTTAAATCAATCAGTCTTTATTCAGTCACAGATGAATACATGGATTCTTCATTGCAAGGCAGAAGAACAAAGTTCTCCTTTTTCGATCAACTTTTAATATGTTTCCTCCCTTCCCCTTCTCCTTACTTATCAATAAGCATAATATGTCTATCTAAGCATTTCATCTTACATTGAGCGAATCGGTTTAACCATTTCTATTTTGTTTGCATTGCAGATGGAACCCTTCAAAAAGAAAAGTTATCTTTCGTGTGTCTAACGTACAAGTTCCTAAGAAGGAAATTGTCCTTGGTCAGCGTACTGCAACCTGTTTTATGACAGATGCCTGTATGAATAACCTGCCATTATAGCAAAACAGCTTTGTCAGTTTTTTAACCCTTAGTAACTTGTAAGCAGTTAATTTTTCTTTCACTCTATATATATATATATATATATATATATATATATATATATATATATATATATATATACACTTGTTATAGTTCCCCAAAATTATTGTTCCCCATTTTTTTCAATGTTTATTTAACATAGGTAGGGACTGTTACTGGGAGTGCAAGTGTTTCAAGCAATTATGTGGATTCCTCTTGTCTTCAGTAGGCGTGAATATGGCTTGCTGGAGGAAGGTTAGAAAAAGGAGCACCCACCCCAGAACACATGCAGGAAGCCTCTGTTACATTGTATTTCTTTTTAGACACCAAAGAAATAAAATACCAGAAGTTCAAGGCAACTGATGTTTTTTTTTTTTCTTTGCCTTCTTTTACCTCTGGCAAAGTAAAGAAAAGAGCAGTGCGGCAGAAGGTTACACATGACATGTGGCAGGCAAGCATCTCCACTCAAGGGCCCTTCAAATGGAAACACCTGCCATTACATCCACTTCAAATCCAACAATATGCGGCTGTACCGGTATGCACCCAAAAAACAAAGCAGCAAGTGAATAAGTGCCTTTGTTTTTTATCAAGGTGATTGTGCCTTCAAAGTACTTAATAAAAATGGGGTAAACTTCTTTTGAAAAGTTAGACAGTGAAATGTTTAATTTTGAGGAGAGGAGATTCTGTGGGGACCTAATCCACATCTTCAAAATCCTCAAAGGCATTGAAAAAGTTGACCCAGCAGAATTCTTTCAACTTAAGGGTGAATCTCATCCTTGAGGACATCAGCAGAAATTAAGGGGAAGTGCATTTAGGACTAAAACCAGGAAGAACGTCTTTACTCTAAGAGTTGTGGGAATCTAGAACACTGAGTCATGAACTACTGAGTCATGTAGTTGAAGCACAAACCTTGACAACATTTAAGAAGTATCTGGATGAGATATTGGGATAGCTTAGGTATTAACTAATCAGACAAGCTTAATGAACTAAATGGTCCCCTCTCGCTTGTCAAACTTGTTATGTTGTTGTGTTCTAAATCAGGTTGTGCAGTAAACACAGGTCATATGCTGTCATGAATTGCAAGACTGATGCAGTTGGACAGCTGAGGGGGAGCAATAGAATTCTCTGAATTGTATTACTATTGCAGTGGACGCAGGCTAAGATAAGAATTGGAAATACACAGCTACCTCTATAGGGTGGTCCAGATCTAATTATGCAACGTTTAATGCAATGCAGGAAAACAATGCAAGACAAAAGAATTGTTCGAAATATCTTGTAATAAACGAATGCAGGGAAGGTGCTGCCATTTATCGGCAACAAAAAGAATTTTTTGTGAATTCTCTATGTAATAAATTTAATAAGTTATAACGTAATGAAAATTGCATAATTAGATCTGGACCACCCTGTATTTATAGTGAGAGGTACAGTCTCTACCAAGATAAATGACGACCCTGGCATTTCTGCTGAGAAGGTGAATGTCAAGTTCTGAAAACAACAGGTGGCAGAGGCAAACCCAAAGAGTATTCTAGTGTACTGGAAGACTCCACATTAGAGACAAAGAGTGGGGTCTCTGCACTAAGGGCGAATGGGGCACTGCCTCCTGTCCCCAACCAGATGGTACTGATGTGCAAAAATTGAGCAGTTAACTCATCTCATATAATGTACTTTATAGTGTTTACAGGTCCATTATTACGACACTAGTGGAACACCTCCATTCCTCAAATGAAAGGAAACCAAAAGGTGTGTAATCCACCAATATAATTATAAATTTGATTATGAATCTTGAACACATTGGCACAGTGTCCCAGGACTTCTGAGCACTTGGAAATCTGCTAGTTTGTTGGCAGACATTTGTTTGAGGTTGTTGTCTGCAGTCTGTATCACAGGGTGAGTCTGGCACATGGATGGCATAATGGCTTTGTAGCTAGGTCTACCTCTTGCTTTGGCATGTGCGGCTTTGTCTTGTCATCTTATGGTTTCTTGTTGTTTGTGACTGAAGCGGTCCCTGCGTTTGACATGAAGCCAAGCAGTGGTCCCTGGTCTTGATTTACATTGTGGCATGTCAGTGTGCATCACTTGCTTTCTTGATGAACTGTGTATCTCCTAGTTGATGATCTGCAGGTGGTGCTGCTGTTTTTCCTTCCATTTCGTACGCCAGCTGCTGTCACCACATTTCTTTTCTTGTCAGCTATGTTGTATGCATGCATGTTGGATCGGGTGGTGCATGCACATATCACAAAACACAGCATCCCAGTCACTCCACTGAGTTATTGTAATGTTCTTCTGTCTCCATGGATGTTTTCAGGCCAGACATACTTCGTTTTCATTTCAACTATGTTGTGTGGCATGCACTGCAAGACTTTATTTTGTTTTAAGAGTGTCTGCCTTATGTGTGTGACGAATAAGATCAGCCAGCTTGTGTGACACAGGTTGCCATTGGCAGTTGTCGCCATGTTTGTTTTCTTATCAGGCATGTTGTGCAAATGCACTTCAGATCAAGTAGTGCATGCACCCAACATGAAACACAGCACCCCCCAGGTCATTCTGCCAAGATTACAGTAATGTTCTGTCACCAAGGCTGTCTTTGTGCCAGGCATATGGTGTGATCGCTCGGCCATTGTTTTCATTTCAGCTATGCTGTGTGGTATGGACTGAAGGATTTTATTTTGATTTAAGAGTGTTATGTGTGTGATGAGTAACATCAGCTGGCTTGTGCAATACAGGTTGCCATTAGCATTTGCAGGAATTCAATAAATTACTGTTTTTGTATATGAAGGGGGGCCCAAAATTGTTAAAAAATAAACCTTTATTATAAAATGGACTGCAGTTCCCGTTTAGTGTTCTTCAAAATACTCTCCTTAAGATGGAATACACTTGGCACAGCACTTCTCCTATTTTGGAAAAATTTCTTGTATTCATCTTTTGTTGCCATGCCTGAAACCACATGTATTTTTTTCAAAGGTAGCAAATCTTTTTCTCTTCAGTCTCATTTATAATTTCTGGGAAAAAAGAAGTCATGGTAAGTGGGGGGTGAATAGCAACAAACACATTGTTTGGTCAAAATCTTTTTGACTGTGTCACGCACATGTCCAAGGGGGACAGCTTAAGGGCTCTGATGATGGTAGTTACCTGCCAAACCAGGGTGTGACGCTGTATTCTATTGCCATCTCTCTTCCATCTTCTGAAGAATGGAAGATTGATGGCCATTCCACCACTGACATCACTTTTGTTGTCCACCCTCCCGGACCTGCCCCTTCCTACTGAAACCCATATGACCGGTCACTTGAATTAGTTCTATTTTGAGCTCTCGTCTGAAAAGACAACTTGTTGCGTGTATTTTGTGTTTGAAACTTTTGTAATAATAAGGGGTGACCAGGATGGTGCCCCAACTTTTTGACATTGTTTTGTTTTCTCTTTTCAACTGTCAACACGGTTTGTGCAGGTGCGTTGTCATGCTGCAAAATGCAGTTTTAGGTGCACCACTTCTCCAGATGTTTTTGTCCTGATGCTTGTCCTGATGCTTTCCTGTAGTCCCCTGTCTAACATTCTTCCCATGGGGAACAAACTATGAACACGTCTGTCAGTGGAACAGGTTTAAAAATGTTTTACATGTAATGCAGGACAAATACATACCTAAATTTGAACTAATAGGAATTTTTTTTAAACTCCACAGTGGAAAAATAAAGATTTAAAAAAAGAAGCTGCAAAGGAAAAAACTGCTTTATAAGGCATATAAGACTAATGACTACAAAGTGAATCGTAGAGTGTATGAGAACATAAGACCAACCATTAAGAAGGATATCAGGGAGGTTAAAAGACATCATCATTGTCTCTTGAATGCATGCTATTGTGGCTTGGAGAACAAAAAAATCACGGAAGTCGCCTGAACAATCGTTGAATAAAACGCCAGAAATACAGATTCATTCAGTGCAGCACAATGCCACACAATGGACTGATAAACTAAACTGCCTAAAGGCATATTTGATAATTCCATTCTTCTCCCTTGTAGTTTTGTTTATTTCATTTATTATTTAGAGGGGTACTTTTATTTCCTTCATGTTCCCTTTTGGGTGTTTTTCTAAGTATAGAATTTACTTTTGACATTTATTTTTTCCTTTGTTTTATTTTATGTCATCTACTTTTTGTAAATCTTGTTTATTTTTCAATATTGTGTTCACTATTCTCGATCATGTCTCCTGGCCACTTTGATCTGTGATGCCATCTAATCTTCCACATTGGTATCCCTCGGTACATATTCTCCGTGATATAACCTTCTTCAGTTAGCTACTAAGCTAGTTATAATTATTCTTCTTTTCAAATAAGCCTAACATTAGGCTGATTTTGCTCTCTGACTTTGTCCTTGCCCTTTGGTTTTGTCATTTTGATTGTTCTGCCTTTTTGGTTTTGACCTTGACATGCCCCAATCAATGTCTTCAGCCTTTTTTTCTCCTGCTTATCAACCTTGCAATAATTTTGAGCAATCTGCATGTGCTAACAACATATGGAGATGTGCAGCTATGTAGCTGGAGTGTGATGCCGCATTGGCATTGTCATATGGTCACAATGGCCATTTCCTTCACTACTATGGTAGGCCTGATCAATGATAAGATCATCAGAGCTTTTGATCTTCTTTAACTTAGCTGATTGTGCATTTTGAAGTTCATTTCTATGTACAGTGGAACCTCGGTTTGCGAGTAACTTGGTTTACGAGTGTTTTGCAAGACGAGCAAAAATTTTTAATAAATTTCCGCTTGATAAATGAGCGAGGTCTTGCAGTACGAGTAGTATGTACTGTATATGCTTTGTCTGCTGAGCGTCATGTGATCACAACTGAGCTGATGGTTCTTCTCTCTCTCTCACTGCGGGATTGTGGGCAATCGTCTCCTATTCTCTGTCTGAGTCAACATCCGTACGAGCGTATAGTGTTTACTACAGCATTAGCATTGTGACTGTGTGCGCGCGCATGTGTGTGTGTGCACGCGCGCGCTCGTGTGTGCGCACTCGTGTGTGTGTGTGTGCTTGCGCGCGTGTGTGCTGTGACTTGTAAGTCCCCGTCTTGCACCCTAAAACACGAAGCTGAGTCTCAGTACTTTAGCAACACATGCTTTATTCAGCTTGAAACAGAAACAGCGCTGTTATTTATACACAGACACAGCAGTCAGGCAGGGCCCTGCACATTTACAATGTTCCTTGTTCCTTGTATCACCCATTGACGGCAGGCGCTTATGACATGTCTGCGATCTTTTCGGATTCGCTTTTACGGAGAACTGCTACAGCGCTGGGAGACTGCGTTTGCTTTGGGACGCTCTTCCGCGTGTCGTCCCGTTGGGTGCAATCCCACAAGAGTTTAGAAACTCACTCACACCAGCCATGATTCTTTTCAAAGGTAAAGTGCAAGTTAATTTGTTTTATGTATTTTTACTTTATATTTTGTATTACTCATTTTTATATGAATAGTTTTGGGTTGTGGAACAAATCATCTGAGTTTCCATTATTTCTTATGGGGAAATTCACTTTGATATACGAGTGCTTTGGACTACGAGCACGTTTCCGGAACGAATTATGCTCGCAAACCGAGGTTCCACTGTATTTTGAACATCTGTTTTTTGTTCTTCTGTTTATTTCTTGCACTGTTTACCCATTAGGTCGGGTGTCCAAGGTGGCTGCATAGGGTCAGGGGCTGTTTAACATTCTTTTCTGGCTAGTGACAGGACCTGCTTGATTTTTTTGGCACAACCAGTTGTTTCATCTGTTTTGGTCTCACTGTTGTTGCCTGTACACAAATGACTCAGAGGTGTGTTTTTGTACCAACAGAATATTCTTTACATTTTTATGTGCCTGCTGGATATGACAGCTATATTATTAATAGAATAAGAGTAGTCAGAGAAGGCTCATAAATATTTTATTTAAAAGCTGCAAGCTTTCACATTAAATGAAAAATCCATGTGATGCTAACTCCATTTTGGAGATGTCCCTGTCTTCACTAAGAATGCCATTTTGATGCCTCCAATGTAATGTTGCAAGTGCCTGAGAGGATGGACAGGCATCCCAGCCAGGGTGGAGGAAAATTTTTTGTCTGGATGGGAGGCCAGGGTGGAAGGACAGACTTCTTGCCCGGCTGCAGTCATATAAAGGATGAACCAAAGGAAGCCAGAGACTAGGAGCAGTTCCATCCCCCATATACCAGGTGGCGGTTTGGAGACCCACAGGGGTACATGAGAACTGGAGTCTGGAAGGGCATACAGTACCTGTTGGGGTCCCAGGGTGCCATTAGAGGGTGCTTTTGGAGGGGGGTGGGGCCTCCCTGGTTTCTGTATGACCCAGAAGTGCTTCCAAGAGGACATGCTGTGGCATCAGAAGACATTACTGGGTCCAGCTTAAAAGGAGCTCGCCTCCTCCCATCGGGGAGTCAGAGTCGGGAGGTAGTGGGAGACACTGAACTAGAGATGGAAGGATGGAGAAAATCTGTTTGTTTGGTGTATTTGGCTGGTATTTGTCTTAAAAAGTGTTGGTGAAGAATAAAAACCTTTTTATTGTGTCTGAGGTTTGGGGCTCAGTGGTGTCCCCTTGTGGTCACAATGTATATATAACTGTTCAGGGTGTGAAAAAAACAGAAAGTGGACCCCAAATAGCAGGGGAGGCTGTCTAACAGGGGTCTTACTAGCTTATTTTGAGGAGCAGCTTGTGTGAAAGTAAACACTTCCAGGGGCGCTCCTACATGTGGGATTTAAGTCAGATAAGGTCACTATTAATCCTAGGCAACCTCTCTGGCTGCTCCCAGAAAATCTGACAGGATGGGCGTAAACTGCTGCACAAAAAGTATGCAAGGAATATTTATAGACAGGTAGTAAGTCATAAAAGCTATAAATTCATATGCGCGGCAAACACTTTATGCAATAACTTTTTGTTTTTAAAAACTAAATTCAGTTTTGATACCAAAAATGTAAAAAAACATTTTTCTTGGGTTCATGTGTCTTTTATTTAGGTGGAGTCAAGCATCATAAATAAAGAGAAACGGAGACGTAATGTGAGATGGGAAACATACAGTAGCTGCATAGACGTGTATGTGTTGGCATCTCTTGTTCTATCCAGCTCTGTAAAAAATAATTATCTAAAGCTGAATTTGGTTTGGTATTTGGCTACTCCCTGGTCTCCATAGGGTGGAGTGGTTTCAAATCAAACATGGACAGACAAAGGGAAAACACAGTTTATTAGTCTCTGAGCGTATTACTGAGTGTTGTTTAAGGCTTTAATCTACAGACCTAAGAATGGCCCTGTATGACTGTAGGTGTTGGTGTGTCCCATAGTGCACCAGCAGTTTCGCCAGAGTTGTTTCCTGCCTTGCAGATGATGCCAACAGAGTGGACTTCACCCGTCTATTGATCCCAAAGTCGATTAATTATGTTTGAGAACATTGTTATATTTTCAGAATATACAATATTGAATAGTGTTTTTATGTTATCAATAGCATCTTTTTTATCTTAGTACATGTTCATCATGGACCTGGGTACAGGAGCCCCCTCCCCAGTAGAATTGCAGCATCATTTATGTGGTTTATCTGCTCTCAATTATGTGCCACAATGACAGACATGGTAGTTTTACGTTTGCGATTGTATGCTTTAATTTTAGCTTGCTACAAGAAGATGTTTAATTGGTTTGCATTTATCAATTGTTTTTGCCAACAGCATGGGCTGCTGTTTTTCAGAATGTCATTTGCTAAGGCTTAATTTCTGTCAACATAAATCCATTCATTTACCCATCAGTTTTTTCACATACTCAAATACCATGAATTACAGACAACCTTTACAAAAATTTGGATTTATGAAGAAAATCATTTAGTACAATTTTTCATTTTATAAACCATAATGAAGCCTAATTTTTATGATTAGGAAGATAGAGTCTAATACAATTTTCAAATGTGTTTTGTTAGTGCTAACACCTGATCATCCGTATAGTCATTCCAAGTACTTCAATGCAGACTGCGAAATGGGAGCAGAGCTAGCTGTTTGAGGCAGAGGTGGCTATTGGTGGAAGGGTTGACTATTTGGGGTGAGGCTGGATGTTTGAGGGTGGGGCTTGATGTTTGAGGAGATACTGGCTGATTGGTTTGGGGCTGGCTATTCTGGGCGGAGCAGAATGTTTCAGGCTGAGCTGAATGTTTGGGACTGAATGTATAAAATGGGGCTGAATGGTTCAGTTGGGGCTAACTGTTTGGGACTAAGGTGGATATCTGGGGCAGAGCTGGAAGCTTGTGACACATAACCACAATTTCAGTCATGGTGCTGTGTTCATGTGCTTTAGTCCAGTCAAAGTTTTGCATATGTTTTTCATGTGTCTTGTCTGTAGCAAAGATCACGTAAGAATCGGAGAAGCAAAGAAATTTCACAAGTCCATTCCTTAGAGTGCAAAACTTAAATCGATAAATTAAAGTGTTGGTAATCAGCCTTATTAAACAGAATTTCATTAAGTAAAATGTCTTATTAGGGTTTGTTCTGAGGACTACTGTTATTATTAACCTAAATCTATACAACTTCCAATTATTCTATCCATCCATCCATCCATTTTCCAACCCGCTGAATCCGAACACAGGGTCACGGGGGTCTGCTGGAGCCAATCCCAGCCAACACAGGGCACAAGGCAGGAAACAATCCTGGGCAGGGTGCCAACCCACCGCAGGACACACACAAACACACCCACACACCAAGCACACACTAGGGCCAATTTAGAATCGCCAATCCACCTAACCTGCATGTCTTTGGACTGTGGGAGGAAACCGGAGTACCCGGAGGAAACCCACGCAGACACGGGGAGAACATGCAAACTCCACGCAGGGAGGACCCGGGAATTGAACCCAGGTCCCCAGATCTCCCAACTGCGAGGCAGCAGCGCTACCCACTGCGCCACCGTGCCGCCCCCAATTATTCTAGTGTAATCAAATAAAAAATGGAAGTCATTTTGTGGGGACAGGGAATGCTTAAAAAGCTTTGCCATTTAAATTAATGGTAATTATATGTTCATGTTACAAAAGTTCATCTTGTGAAAGGATTTTCAGGACAAAGTAATTTCACAACATAGGAGAATCCTTTAGTATTTTTCAAATATGAAGTGTAGGAAACCAGAAAACAGCTCTAGACAGGGTACCAGTTCATCAAATTGCAAACGTACACATTAATCACTACTTAGAATTAAAGCTAACTTAATCTGCTTGTCATCTTGTTGTCTTAATTAACTGACAAATTCAGAGGAAAAATTCTCACAGGTGAAGTGAGAGCATGTAGACTCCACATAGATGGTGTTTGGGCCAGAACTTATTTTGTTTAATTTAAATGTACTTAAGTGAAATAAATAAATGTCATGTCCTGTGTTAGTCATAACATGTTCCACAAAGTTGAGTCTATTAATTGTTGAATTTTTGTGTATATTTGCAACTCTTTTTTATTTCTATTGTTGGCCTATTTTAAAGGTGGAAGGAGGGGCTTACATATAGCTATAATTAAACAGACAAACAAAACAGAGTAACAATATGTATTATATTTGATTGCTCTATGCAGGCTTATAAATCACTTTTATAGCAAATGTACACAATAACCTTTTGTTTTGTTAAATAAACCAGGCACCCAAATGCCAAATAAACAATAACATCTTATGACATCCATACTTTTTTCTGTACCTCAAATCACTGATGAAGCTATGTCTCAGTTCATCCAGATTAAGCTACACTAGAGATTTACCAGGAGTTGTCTTTGTTTGTTTGGGCTTTGCATGTTCCCATGTCTGCTAGGGTTTTTTTCAGGGTACTACCATATTGCATGCATCTTTGGTTGATTTAGTGAGTATTTCCTAGAGTGAATTGTCTGCGGTTGCTGATGCCTGGTGCCCAATATCACCAGGAAAGAACTAGTCACTAAGGAAAAATGATCAATAGAAAATTTATTTTAGCCAATGTCATGCATGCACCTCAGAGGATCACCTTCTAGGTTCATCCAAAATATATAATACATACCAGTGTTATTTCCTTTCTGCTCCACAGTATCGAGAGGATGCCCAGTGAGGGAAACTGACCCCCCATCCAATCACACACACGCACCATCCAGCAAGCGCCACATAAAGCCAGATTGCACCAGAAGAAGATGTCACTTGTTGAACAGATTGCACTGCATTGCAGAGCTTTGTGAAACTCGGAGACCTTGGAAACCTAGATTTTGCTCATTTGTGTCATCGAGTGCTTCTTTTGATCACTAAAGAAAGCATTTGAATTAAACAGGGATGACTAGGCTCATGTCCCAACAGTTATTTTTCCCTCTTGCATGCCCCTTTTCTGCTCACAAAACCACACCTTTTATAAAAATACACTGTAGCACAGTTCAAGAGTCTTGGACATCTGTGTATAGTTTGCATGCTCGGCAGGTAGTCACTCTGAGTACTTCTGGTAGTCAGACCCATTTTCTGCTATATCCAAACAAAGGGTTTGGTTGGTTGATAAGTGACTGTGGGTGTATTGCAGTGATAACACTGTGCAGGCCAGACCAGAATTCTGAGACCCAGCAACACTCTCTGGCAAAGATGTAATCCAATACTGTATTCAAAGGAATCTGGTGAGAGTGTGCAGTTAGGTGAACAGCTAACTGTAAATTGGTGACATGTGAGTAAACGTAGGGGTGCACTGTGATGGACGCACATCCCATTTATGGGTAATCCTGCCTTGAAACCTTTGCTGATGTAATAGACTCCTGGCTATCTTTCTGGACCAAATAAACTCATCGTGTCATGCATACATGCCTAGGGATCATTTTCTTGGCTCTGCTAAGGTAAGTGATACCATTCTGGGAATTTGGGGGGGCGGGGGGGGGGTGTTTCACTGTCACTAACTGTATCTTCATTTTTACCCGCAGTTCTGAGTAGCCATCTTGGGAGAACACCTAACCCCAACAATGGTGCACAGAACAGGCTCCACTGCTACCTGCTGGGTGCCATAAAACCAGATAATCCTTGAACAACTTGGCATTTCATTATGATGCAAACATCACAGAGCACAGAGCTCCAGTGTAACCAGTGTAGCACATCCTTTCATTTTTGCTTTCAACATGCTAGAAAGAGTTATGGACAAAGCTAACACCCTAAACCAATTTTTAAATAGATTTGCCCTTCCACTGCTGCCTTCTTCCAGTGACCAGTGATCCCATGCCATCCCTATTACATCAACAACTCCTACCACATCAACTGGCCATCAATGTGAGCTTTCCATAACTGAAGACCAAGTAAGGAGATAACTGAGGAAGTTACACACAATTGAATCTGCGGGACCAGATGGAGTCTGTCCTCAAGTTCTTAAGGCCTGTTCTGACTAACTTTGTGGTGTCATCTGCCACCTGTTCAGTCTGTCCCTATGTCTTCAGAAAGTTCCATAGCTGTGGAAAACATCCTGTGTTGTTCCTGTTCATAAGAACTCAGGCACCTCTTCACCTAATGACTAAAGACCAGTGGCACTTATGCCTCACATCATGAAGACATTTGAGAAACTGGTCCTGAACTATATGAGTTGTCTTGTGTTAGACCACCTGGACCTGCTGCAGTTTGCCTATCAGAGTAAGATTGGAGTGGAAGATGCACAAGGCTTATTTTCACCTGAACAAAGCTGACAGCACTGTGATGATTATGTTTTTTGATTTCTCCAGTGCTTTCAATACTATATAGCCATCACTGTTAATGGGTAAACTCAGAGATATGCAGGGATAAGCCTATGGTGTCTTGGATAATGGACTATCTATCGAGGAGCCCACAGTTTGTGAGACTCAAGGACTGTGTTTCTGATACGGATGAAAGCAACACTTGAACATCACAAGGAACAGTCTTGCCTCTTTTCCTGTTCACTTTGTACACCTCAAACTTTATATATAATATATATATATAACATCAGATCATGTCAGTTGCAGAAATTCTCAGATGATTCTGCACTTATGTGGTGTATTAATAAGTGGGATGAGACAGAGGATAGGAGTCAGGTGGAGAACTTTGTTTCTTCATGCAAAGACAAATGTGTGCATCTTAACATCAGAAAAACCAAAGAACTGATTATTGACTTTCCCCACATCTAAGAGCCTCTACATCCAGTCCAGGATGTAGAGGTGATCCACTGCTGCAAGTACATGGGGGTTCACATTAATGACTGGTTGACCTAGTTTCAGAACACAGTGGAACTATAGAAGGAAGGGCAGAGCAGACTCTTTTTTTCTTAGGAGACTTCCTTCTCATCTTGTATAACTCTGTGATAGCCAGTGTGATTTTCTATGCTGTGGTGTGCTGGACAGGTAACATCAGTTCAAGAGAGGGCCAACCAAATCAATAAGCTAATTAAAAGGGCAGACTCAGTTATAGGATGCACTCTGGACCTCTGGAAGGCATAGTGAAAGAGAGAATTAGAAGAAAACTGAGTGCCATTATGAACAATGTTGCACATCCTCACTCTGACACACTAACACTGAGGACTGTTAGCCAACAAATTATTCAGCAGAAGTGAGTCAAGAAACGCTGCGGGGGCTCCTCATACTAATGGCAATACGCCTGCATAATGCCTCACTGCGGCTGTGACTGTTAGAAGTTTTCTCTTTCTTTTAAATTTTCTTACTTTTTAGTTATCCTGGTGTGTGATCAGACCTTACTGTGTGTTTATATTTATTTATTTTTTTATTTAAAGAGCTTTTGTAAAAAGCCAAATTTCTACCTGAGGACAAATAAAGATCTATCTAAGCACTGATGCCCATTGGTGCTCCAATACTCCTTTTGGCAGATTGTGGTCTGTCTACCCAGTCACAATAGATACTGTGCCTATAAAAAGTTTTCACCCCTTTGGAAGATTTTACATTTTATTTTTGTACAAAATTGAATTGCAGTGGACTTAATTTGGCTTTTTTGACACTAATGAATACAAAAAGACTCTTTAATGTCCAAGTCAAAATATACCTACTGTGAATAGTTTCCATAGCAAGCATTCTTTGTAACCTGAAATCTTAATTTAGATTTATACCTGAATGATCCAACTTCATCTCTGAGTGGATTAATTAGTGAATCATAGTCATTTGTGTGTGAGTATGCCGTGAGATTGACTGGCTTTGTGTCTTGTTATACATTATGACTCTGTAATTAGGGATTGTGAAAAGGGCTTGGAACACAGATGCTGAATGATAGGTTGTTCTTTGTCTTTGTCACATTTAATGGATAATGTATAATACATTTTTGAGGCGAGACAGCAAATGATATATGACAGCCTTCCCAGACACACAAAATCCACATCAGAGAGGCATTGCAGAACCAATCCTGTCTGCACTGGGCACGAGGTAGGAAACAACACTGGATATTTGTATTGTATTGACCCCCTTCTTTTTGACACCCACTGCGTGCCCAACCTACCTGGAAAGGGGTCTCTCTTTGAACTTTTCCCAAAGTTTCTTCCATTTTTTCCCTACAAGGGTTTTTTGAGAGTTTTTCCTTGTCATCTTAGAGAGCCAAGGCTGGGGGACTGTCAAGAGGAAGGGCCTGTTAAAGACCATTGTGGCACTTCTTGTGTGATTTTGGGCTACACAAAAATAAATTGTGTGTGTGTGTGTGTGTATAAGGCAGCAGTTCATCACAGGGCACACTCACACATACTGTACATGCATACACAGAGTAGCCAGTTGTAGGTCTACCTAACGCTTTCTAACCTAACTTAACCTGCACATCTTTGGGAATGTGGGATGAAAATTGGAGTGCTCAGAGGAAACCCACACAGATACAAATCACATACACACAAAATCCACTCACAAATATAAACCCCAGACACTGGATCTGTGAAGTTGCAGTACTAACCACTGCACGACTGAACCAAATGATGGCTCATTAAATTCATTATTTTTTTCAAAGGCTAAAGCTGTGTGCATTTTCTTTAGTCAGACAGAACATGACTCGTTCCAGCTGTGCACCTCTTTAACACACCCTTTTAAAGATTTCCGACCAGAAGACACACAGCCCTTGGCAGCTGTTTTGACTCATAGTTTAAAATCAAATGTAAATAACTGTTGGCAGTGCAGTGCTGTGGGTGACAGTAGGTCTCTTACGGCCTGAGCTTTGGTATGGGTGCTTTCTGAATGAAGTTTTCATATTCATGAGGGGTTTTCCCCGAGGACTGCAGTTTGCTCTACCAGACTAAAGACTGACTGAATAGGTGCCAGTTTGAGAGTTGTAGGGCGATGTACATATGAGGAAATAGCACCTCAGCCTCTCAGGTTAGTGTGTTGTTCCTGCCGAGATAGATTCAGCCTCCTGTAATGGCTTATAAATGGATAGATGTGCATAATCTTGTCTTTTAAAGGATGGCACAGGATACTTACCATATGGCGCAGGCAGCAGTACACAAGGTGTCACATTTAGCTGAGATTTTTCTGCCACATTAACATATTCTTTCTCTTGCCACTAGATCTGTACTGCTGCCAGACAGCCAATAAAGTCATTAAGTCACTGAAAGCATCAGTGCAGACCCACCTTCAAAGTGATGGTGCATTCCCTGTCATCATGCTGCACAGAACACCACAGTCTCACTGGCACTCGGGAGTGATGTCTGTGTTTATTTTGCTCCCATGTCAAGCCTTTCAGGGGAATATTTGTTGCTCCCTAAACACTGCAGGCCTCAGTGCCTTTAGTGGCCTATGGGTCTTGGGAAAGAATTTTTCTGCATACTCAAGCAAGGTAAACAAAGACTGTAACACGAACCAGACTGCAGTGTTATGGTGACCTCCTGAGTGGGTGAGTGTGTGTGTGTGCCGAAGCAGATGGATGACATCAGCTTCCACCCTCCTCTGCTGCCTTCAGGCCAGTGCGCCAGACTCTCCCATCCGCCACCCCACATGCTTTATTCTAAATTAGATAAATGCTACAAGACGGTATTTCCACACTAGCTTGTTGAACCCTTGGTTCTGTCAGTACATCAGGGGTTCTGCAATTAGACAGTCTGTCTATTGGATAATTAAGCCTTGATGTATACCAAACTCATAAACAGCTCCGGCTCCTGACACAGCAGGAGATGTCCATGTTGACTGTACCAGCAATGCTGGTAATCCTAAAAAAGACATCTGGAGCCTACATTTTTTTATTTTTTTTTCTCTGAATATACAAGACATAGAGGAAGTGCATCACAATGTTAAAGGTATTAACTGTTATCAATTGCTGTTGTACATAGCAGCACAACAGAGGCCAAGGTCATCTAGATGGGGCAGCTCTGTAAAGTGTTCAGGTATCAAAAGCAAGGCAGTTTCTCTGGTCATGTTTCTCTCTTGCCAAAACATTTACTTAAATCTAATCTTGCAATTGTCTTATACTCAAAAAGATGAAGTGACACCCAGGCTATGTCTGGATTCACTTACGGGGTTAGAGTGTGGTGTTGCAGTGAATAGAGCTACTCAAGGGATTTGAGTTTAACTTCCAAATTGATTACCAATGGAGTCTGCACAGTTTCCCTGTATGTATCCACATAGGCATGATGGTAGGTGAATTGTTAGCTTTGACATGGCTCAGCATGTTTTAATGTTTGTGAATAACAACATAAGAGGTCTGACAAATGAGTGGACACCATTCAGATCATTTGGGTAGGTAGCAGGAAAGCAGCTAAGGGTTATGTCACATTAGATGACTTTTCAGTTGTAGTCTTCCTTTTGCTAAAGTGAGTCAGAAGCAGTTGGTGATGTGCTCCCATTAACTCTTTTGAGGTAGATGTCGACATATAACGGCATGCAGGAGTGTCTTCACGCAGCTTCCGGCCGCTACACAAACACATTCAGCACTACGATCAGCTGGGGATCGATCAGCTGATGCTGATACATCACTTTAGTTGTTGATCTCCAGATCACTTGCATCTAAAACAGAGTCCAATAAGTCAGAGTCCCATTCAGCAATAATACGCAAAACACTGTCCACGGAGCATTTTGCTTTGCACATTCGCTTTGCTGTCTCACCAGAGCCGGTCGGCGTCTACGTGAAGACAGCTCGGGTGGGAAGGCAGCTGCTCTGCTGTGCATTCCTGCTAGCCACCGAAAAACTATTCAGCCCTCAAAGAGTTAAGCATGTTGTTTAATGTGACATAAGATAAAATAGGATAAAATCATACAGGTTTGATTTTTTCTTTGTTGAGTGGGGTGTGTTTTTTGCATGCAAGAGTTGAGAACCAATGAACAGTCACCCTGAAGTACAATGCATGAAATGCAGTGATGAAGAATAAGGAATACATGTGTTTTGAACCTCAAAAAATAGAAGATAATCTTGTATATGTGATGTTTTGTATTTTATGTACTAAAACAGAATGGATAAACGAAAAAAGGATTGGAGACTGAGGCTTAATGCACCACCACTATTAACACTTTATATAGGACTGGTACATTGCTGGCTCGATCAGAAGTGAAGCATGTCTGTGTGCCATGTCGCATTTTACATATCATAACAGAATGGAAAAAATAAAGGGCAGACATTGCTGCTGAGGTCACTGCTTTTAACCCTTTGTACAGCACTGGCTTTGTCAGGCAGCACATTATTGGTTGTCAGATAAAGGGGCAAGCATGACTGTGCTGCAAGATCGGAACATGGACGGTAAATGTGACAAAATATGATATGTGTAATTTGACACGGTGCAGCAACTAGTTCAGCAACTTCGATTAACAAATCTGATATATGATATACCCCACGACAAAAAGTGACATAATGTGACATCAGCTTACGATGTCTTAATATCTAATTCAGATATATTTTTTTAAATTGTTAAGGTTTCCATTTCAATTCCATGACTTGCCATTTTGTTTCAAATTCCCACAGTTTTTGAGTAAAGAAGAGCTTCCTGGTTTTGGTCTTAAATGCATCTCCCGATAGTTCCCACTGGTGTCCTTGAATATGTGATGTGCTGTTTAATTGAAACAATTCTGCTAAGTCAATTATTGATACTTTTGGTAAATATGAAGACTTATATTAGGCCCTCACACAGCCTTCTCAGCTCAGGACTAAAGATGTTTAATTCCGTTGCCTGCAAGAGTAGGGTATGTCCATTAGTTCAATGATACACTTGGTTGCTCTCCTCTGCATATCTTTCAGTGCTACTGTGTCATTTTTGTTGTGTAGTAACCAGCACTGTAGACAAATGTACTCCAAATGTAGTCACGCTTAGTGCTTTAGGCAGTCTGAGCAAAATTTCCTTGTATTTACAGTATGTTGTTTATACAATATAACCTAACATTAAATTTGAACTTTATTTGCTTCAGAATATTGGCCAGATGATGAGAAAGGGAACCTCTCAAATCCTTTATAGAGGTCATATTCTGTCAGCAAGATTGCTCATTTTATAATTTATAAGTAATGTTCATTTTGTCCATATGTATCACTTTACACAATTCTACATTAAACTACACTTTCCAAGTGTTTGCACAGATTCAAAGTTGTTGAGGTCCTTGTCATGTCACTGTTTTTCTTGTCATTTGCAAATTTAACAAGTTTGCTAACACAGAATCAGTGTCATTAGTATATATTAACAGTTCAAGGATATCCCAGCAGGAGTCCACTGATGAATTCACCCATTGAGGAACATTCAACTCTTATCTGTACTTTTCGTCATCCAGTCATGAGTGGCAAGAACCCTGCAAATAGACAGGCATTTTATTCAATTCAAACAAAACATGTTCAAAACTACAGTTCAATGCCTTCAAATAAATAAATATATTATTCAAAATCAAAGCAGTGCTCTAATGAGAAAGTTAAAATTCAGATAAATAAGTGAATAAATAATCATTTAAAATCAAGGATAAGATAGAACCAGAATCGCCTTTAAAATTATTTTTCCAGTTCTTCCTCTCCCACTCTTGTCTCACTCCACACTCTCATCCTCAGCAGTCCCAAGACCGTTGCAAAAGCAGTCCTCCTTGACCCATTACAGGCACCATCCCTCATGTGGCAAATGGGATGTGCTGAACCCAACTCTAACTTCCCTACGCCTCGGTGTCTTTGAAATCCCTATGAGACCCTCCATCATTTCTGCTGTCCAAAGCAGAGTACGTCTGATCCAGCCTACCCTAGCAGCGCGTCCCACTCAGCTCCATCACCAGGTTTCCTCTTAAGTTTCATTGCTTTCTCTTATCACTGGCTCCCCACTGATTCTGATCCTTCTGCTCTTACTTCCTTGATCTCTCTTCGTTTTTTTCCGTTGGGTCATTTTTATGGAGCCTTAGTGGCTGTTTAAGGACCATAACCACCACAAACCTGTGACATACCTGGTGCTGGGACTGCAGTCCTGAATCTTACATCTGGTAGCAGTGTCATGGAACACTAATGGGCTGCCCTCCTTTTCAGACTTAGGTTTGTGCTTCTGGATCCATGCTTGAAGACCTGTGTCAACAGCCACAACAACTGCTCTAAAAGAATTCAGTGAATAATTTGTTCTTTAGTGTTAGTATTTGGTTGCAGCCATTTCTGACATTGATCTTTTAGCAGATCTAAAAATTCCTTTGGGGTTTCATCATTTTTCCACTGTGCACTACTGAAACGAAGCCTATAAGTATCTGGACTAATTTCATACTTTTCCAGTGTTGTCTGCTTTCACAATACATATTTCATAGACCCATCAGCATCCATTGACACAAACGCTGCTTTTGCATTACCTGTCAATAGGAAACTAGGCGAATAGCCCATTCTTTCTTTGGCCACTCACATACAGCTGCTATTCTCTCATGGCCAAATATTGTTCCAATAGGGATGTTGTCTATTACGATGTACTTCCTGTTGCAGCTGGACAAACTGATGATGAAGTTACCTCCATTTTTGCTCTAAATGCTGTACTCAGTTCTCCATTATTGACATAAACTGATGAAGGAATTGACCCAAAGTTATAACATCATATATGGCAGCTGCACCTCCATCCCGCTCCATCTTCATCTCCTTCCTGTGCATCAGTCTTGTTCGTCTCATCTGCGTCCTTTCCTGGAGTTTGAGGATCTTCTGCATGTTTTCTGGATGGTGCCATGGTATACCTCGGTAGTTCCTCACTGTTCATTGGTCCATTCCACTACTACCACCAAAAATGTTCCAGAAAATATGGACACTAATGTCAAGTCACAAAGCCAAGAAGCAGTGACACAGAATAGAGAGACAGACTAAAAAAAAGAAAGAAAGAAATATTTGCTATAATAAAAACTGTTCAGGTGCATTACATTTAAAACATATGAGCAATAGATAGTGAGAAAGAACAATTCTTTAATATTTCAATAACAACAACAACAACATTTATTTATATAGCACATTTTCATACAAAAAGTAGCTCAAAGTGCTTTACATAATGAAGAAAATAAAAATAAAAGACAAAATAAGAAATTAAAAAAAGACAACATTAATTAACATAGAAAAGAGTAAGGTCCGATGGCCAGGGGGGACAGAAAAAACAAAAAAAAACTCCAGACGGCTGGAGAAAAAAATAAAATCTGCAGGGGTTCCAGACCACGAGACCGCCCAGTCCCCTCTGGGCATTCTACTTAACATAAATGAAATAGTCCTCTTTGTTTTTAGGGTTCTCATGGAAGGATAAATGGAGAAATGAAATAAAAAAGCACCCACACAATTAAGGTGCCCCTTTTTCCTTCTTAATTGGGCTTACAACAAATATTAAGCAGTCCTATGCAAAACCAGGCCCTCTCTTCCTTTTATCTCCAGAGCAGATTTAACTGCTACCAATCTTTTACAGCAGCTGTCCCTCCAAATTGATGATCTACCAAAAGAAAAAACAAAACCCCTTCTGACTAGCATGGGTGGCATATATACTCAGTTCAGGATACCACCTGATGGTGCACGCTGCTTCAGACCCTCCGGTCACGTGCACGTGCCACATTTCAAACTTTGAGTGGTCTAAGCACACACCTGCTGCCCTACATCCATTATGCCACATTAAGAGCCATTCTGCACCACTTGCTTTGCACATTTCATGTCAATCAATGGCCAGCTCCCCTGCTTTTCAAAATGTTTGCTCCACCGTGGTACACTTGTGCTTTTATCAGATCCTTGGTATCTGAAGACACATATAGCTAAGAACAGGCACGCACACCTCTGCTCCATCCGGCAACTCCCAGTGCTTTCACTGCACCCTATGGACTCCCAGGAAAGCCTTCAAATCTGTTAAGTATCTTAAACTATTTTTAAAACAAATAATTTCCAGTTAAAATTTAAAGAAAACGTATAACCAAAGCCATAAAAGCACTTTGAGTCTTCACAGCTTTCATTTAAAAACACTGATTTAGAAAATACGAGGGAAAGGGAAGGTGTTGCAAGTTCATATCTAGAGAGGAGAGCAGCACAGTTCTAGTTCATTGTGAAAGAACTGAGAGAATTCATCTGTGGGAGTCAAAGGAGCAGAATAATGGGAACGCAGTAGGATGGGGCTGTTTTTCCTGAGTCTGAGTGCTCCAAGACGTTACTGAATAATTAAATGTCTACTGGATAAAGATCGTATAGGCATGGAAGACTCTTTCTTTTATTAGCTGCAGCTGATGCACTTTTTCTTTTTGTCTGGTTTCTTTTGTATGTTTTACTGCAGATGTTGCCAGGGCAACTTGCCCTTTTTATTGACATATGTGCTCAACTGAGCTCTCTGCTATGCAGTTCTCTAAAGTTAATTGTAACATTCACATGCAAATATGATTGGCAGGCACTTGGGTTCAAGAGTTAAAAATCAATGGAGAACAATTTGAAAAGATGCATATATGTATTTTTCCCTACTGAATCAGTTTCACTGGCTTTAATAAGAAATGATAGATTAGAATTAGGGAATATGCATAAATCAGACACACCAGTGGCCATGAACTTGAAATAGCAGAGCATGAATAAGTGGTTTACACAGCAGGGAAAGCCAAAAATAGTTAATAAAAAGGAGCTTCCAAAGAAAGTTTTACTTAAGGCTTTAAATAATCAGAGCTGATGGTGAGTGGGCAGTGCTGTAAAGGTCTACTGATAAGGGAACACAAGATGTAATTAGATCTTTTTCAGCACAGGGAAAGGTTTTGAGCAGATCAGATGTCAATAAATTTGTGTGTCACATTGGGTCAAAAACGGTCACAAAAAGACCTGTTAACCATGGAGATTTCTTATTATGGATGTCCAGTCCACTCATTTACTCAATCTGCTTAATCCAAATGAAGGGTTGTAGGGAGCAGAAGCATGTCCTGGCAGCATTAGGCACAAGGCACACACACTCATAGTTAGAATAACCAAGTGTCATTGGAATGTTGAGACAAACTACAGGACATGAAGAAAAACTCAAATGAAAATAATTAGAATGTGCAACCTCTATACCAGTGGCCTCAAACTCCAGTCCTGGAAGGCCACAGTGGCTGCAGGTTTTCATTCTAACCCTTTTCTTAATTAGTGACCTATTTTTGCTGCTAATCAACTTCTTTTGAATTAATTTTGACTGACTTATTCTTGAACATTCAGACCCCTCAATTGTTTCTTTTTCCTTAATTAGCGGTCAAATAATAATGAGATATAAAATGAGACAAAAATGACGAACAAACAATGTCCATCACACAATATCTGAAAATAAAGAAAGATAAAGGTCTCAGGAATGCTGATCTGCTCACGTCCAGAAAACATTTTAATACTGTATGCCATTGCACAATGAGAGCAGCAGCAAGCCAAGGAATTAAAGAACGAGTTTAATGAGCAAGAAGAATCGGCTCCTAATTAAACCGGTTGGAGTGAAATTGGTTGGAGTTTTAGGCCCTGACTTATTTGGTCTTCTGTTGGCTCACTCACTTCACATTTCATTTCTGTTTGGGTGCCATTTAAGGGAAGAAATAAAGCAGTTCAGAGGAATGATGAAGAAATTCAGGGGAACAAATCTTAAAAAACAAGTAAATTAAAATGAAAAGAAAAGAAGCTGATTATCAGCAAAAACTGGTCACCAATTAAGAAAAGGGTTAGAATGAAAACATGCAGCCACTGCGGCCCTCCAGGAGTTTAAGACCACTGCTCTACACAGACAGCAATTAGGCTTGTATTTGAAACCAGGACTCTTTGAGGAAGCAGCACTAAATACACAATTGTTTGAGTCAATTACACTGCACAACAATTTTTTTAAAATTCTTGCTTCCTGAAAAGTTTGTGACAGGTACCTTCTGGGTATTCACAAATATAGTTTTGGTTTTACTGCATCACGTAGGAACTCTGAGAAATAGACATTTATATGTTTACTGACAATAACGTATTTAGTCACGTTTATGTTTCGCATAAGCTATTAAATTCAACAGAATTATAAGTGTTTTGCTCCTGACTTTCTTTTGTATTCAATGTTTGGTGCATCACATTGCAGTGTCCAACAGTAGTCAGCAACCATTGACAGATTCCAGTTGCCCTGGTATCGTTTCTCCATCGTAGCAATGTCCTGGTGAAACCTTTCGTCACTGACAGCACCGAGATTTGCGGGGAAGAAGTCCAAGTGTGAGTGGAGGAGATGAATCTTGAGTGACATGTTGCACTTCATTGTCTTGCATGCTTTGAGAAGTTTGTCTACCAGCTGAATGTAGTTTGGGGCTCTGTAATTGCCCAGAAAATTGTCAACAATGTCTTTGAAGGCTTTCCAGGCAATTTTCTCCAGCCTAACTAACAGATCTTCAAACCGCTTGTCACTCATAAGATGTCTGATCTGGGGGCCAACAAAAATGCCCTCTTTGATCTTGGCATCAGTTATTCTTGGGAACATCTGTTTTAAATAACGAAAACCTTTGCCTTCCTTGTTCAGTGCTTTCACGAAATTCTTCATGAGTCCCAGTTTTATGTGAAGAGGAGGCAAAGCTATCTTAACTTTTAATGGAGTGGCCAGTTCTGTCGAGAATAGTGCGACTCTTTGGCACAGCTGTCCAATTCACAGATGAAACAACAGTACTTTGTATAGCCGAGCTGCAGTCCTACTAACAGAGCAACGACTTTAAGATCTCCACAGATATTCTAGTTGTACCTGCTATACTGGACATGCTTCAGCAACAGTTCCATATTCTCATACGTTGCATAGCCAACAGGTACTGAAGGATAAACGTTGCAATTGTGTAGCAGAACAGCTTTCAGGCTTAACATTGACGAATCAATGAAGAGACGCCACTCTTCTGGGTTGTGATTACAACCCAAGGCCGAGAACAATCCTTCAATGTCACAACCGAAACAGAGACTGTTGACTTGTGCAAAAAATTTGGTTATATCATGATGTCGGCCTCGAAACACAAATATTTTCATACCTGGTGATAGCAAACACCATTCCTGCAGTCTCGAACCCAGCAGCTCGGCTTTTGTTTTTGACAGATCCAAATCTTTGACCAAAACGTTCAATTCGGACTGTGTTATCAGATGTGGATCGCCTGATGAGCATGGTACAAAATCCGGGTCAATGTCACTGTCAGTACCCTGCATTGCAGTTACTTCATCTGGTTCGTCTAAGGTCCAATCCTCTAGTGTTTTCGGAATTGGAAGACTGTTGTCATGTGGCATGGGTCTCATTGCTGAAGGCAGATTAGGATATTCGATTGACTTCTTGTTTTTGACAGAGAAACCAGACACATTAGTCAAACAGAACAGTACGTCACATGGTCTATCTGTTCTCGCCATTTCATCGGAACAGCAAACGGCATCATCTTTCGAGTGCTCTCAGACTGACAGCACATGTCACACAGCAAATGTGAGGTGCCCATTCCTTGTCTTGATCACCAATTTTGGATACAAATATAAGAAAAAATCATGACAAAACTGAAACGGTACGTGATGGGTAAATTTTGATGTGATATTTGTGATCAGCATCCAAAAATCTATAAGAAACACCCAACAGTGTTCAAGAAGCAAAAACTTTGTTGTGCAGTGTTATTTGTAGGTGACAGATGGAAAGTGTAAACTTTTGGAGGAAATACAAAAGGTAGTCTCTGCAGGGAACGGTGTAACTATCAGTAGTTTTAAAAAAGGGAAAACATATACATATATATATATATATATATATCAGGGCTGGGAATTGATGAAAAAAATTTACTAATTAATCACATAATTGTATGGAATTAATTGCAATTAATTGCATATAACATTAAAACTTGATATCATAAGATAAATACATAAATCATGAAGTAAATATACACTGAATCACAAATTTCATGTAAAATTAACACAAAAGAATTTAAAAAAAATTTAAAGGTGTATTATTTATCAAATTGGTATACCACATGAAACACAGACATGTCTAAGAAACGTGTCAAATGATCAAAACAACTGTAGAGTTTGAATGCACTGCTAAAGACTGATTTAACTGAAAGAATAAGCATCTCTTAAATGGACATACATTAAAGTTGCTGTTAAAACTCCACAAGTGCCACCCTCAATTGTTCATCACCATCAACGACTTTATGATTATACTCTACACAAGTGTGTTTCAACTAGTGCGCAATGAGAGCTACCCAGTTCTGCCACATAGGACCACCTGTATGAGTGGACAAAGGGATGAAGCAGCTGGGAAAAGGCATCCAAAGTGCTCAATAAGTGGTGTGTCTGAAAACGCCAACCTCCAAGCTGCAAGCTGTTTTTTTTTTTGGTAAGCATCTTGATAGTCCATCCCTTCGGACAGTCGCTCTTTCATTTCTGTTATTTCCTTCTGCGGCATCTGCACATTTTACCCATGCACTGTAACAATTGTATTGTTTTGTTCTCCATTGAATGACACAAATAGATATGCACAACCCAAGAAGGAAAAAAAAAATTGCTGCATGAATGTTATCAGTCATTTTCATTTTGTTATCAAAAACGTTTCACAGTCCGGATAGTACTGTCACTCAGTCCAAGTTCATTTAGCGATGCCTGTACTAGAGAGTTATTTTGGTTTTAGTGCCTATCAAAGATAACTTATTTAGCAGTTATGTGATAAGACATTAAGAAACATGAAATGAAAAAAAAAAAAATTTACCTTTGCAACTTTTCCCTAGAATTGCTGTAACCCCCCCCCCCTTCCCACCCCCTTTCCTTCCACTCCCACTCCCCTGCATCTATATCAGTATTTATAAATCAAGAAAATGAACACCACTGCTATATATTGACATGTGGCATATCACTGTAAACTATGTGTTACGAAATTTTAAACCTTGAAATGAAAACTTTATTTCATAACATTTTTAAAGGTAGTATATAAATACAGTTCTGGATGTGTATGTAATTCTTTAGGCACACACTAAATGTTTTTACATTATTGTTTTGTAGTGTAAAAAAAAATTACAAGAAAATTCTGCCCCAACCAAAGCACTGCCTGAGGTGTTTGCTTCATGGCTGGCCCTGGATGTGGCAATATTTTTTAACGCATTAAACAGGCCATATTAATCGCAAAAAATAACACATTAACTTTCTCAGTTAATATATTTGTTATATTAATACATACTCTCAATAGATGCTTATATATGATAATACTAATGGCTATTAACATGTACTGTATATATATTGATCTCTCGGTTTTGATCCTTTTTTTGGCTTACATGCAGATCCTGGTTTTCCCATTAACACTTTTTTGTCAGTATGCTGACTATATAACAAACTTCCATTGGAGAGACAGAATTATAGGAGTAACCCTTATCACTTTAAACTCGGCTTGAAACAAAAGGTTATATCTGATGTCAGCCTGTTTCACTTGATGCTGTAAAATGCAGTTCTCTTTCTACAGACTGTAGCAGTGAAATCTGGAAATATATAGCTCCAACTGTTTTCAAACAAAATCTCCTATTGTATGATATGAAGTAGCACATTTGTTGATTCTAGTCATAAGGTATTGGAGTGCAGATGCTAATCACTCAAAACTTCAGTGTCTGCTTGACCTCACCAAGGCTTTTAGAAAAGAAGTCTGCTGCAAATTTTGCTGGAGATTCTGATATTTTTCCTTCTGTATATATCTTCATACTCCACAAATTTATTATTTAAAGTTTTACATTGTGGGATATGTCCGGCCATTCATCCCGGCAAATATCCCCAGGCCGCCAGATGGAGCCCTCCCTGCAGCATGGAGGTGCCCCGAATGCCAGCAGGGAATCATGGACAATGGAGTCTCTATTCACAACCCTGCTGGATACCTTGGGGGCCGCCAGAGGACGCTACAGGGAGGCTCAAGGACTTGTATGTCCCCTATAACCCGGAAGTACGTCTTAGTCACAGCGACAGAGGAAATGATGTACTTCCGGGATGAAGAAGAAGAGTTTTCACCTGACCCGGAAATGCTGGATAATCACATGGACTGAGGGATCAGAAGCACTTCCAGATCAAGGACTATAAAGGACTGTGGGAGATCCCAGATGGGCGAACTGAGTCGGGAGGAAGGGTGACAACGCGTCTGGGAGTGGAGGATTGATTATTTTATTGATTATTGTGTATTATTTATGAGTATTGTGGAGTGGAGGGTGCTTGGTGCCCATTATTGTCCGAATAAATTAAGTTATTGGACTTTTATCTGGTGTCTGGCGTCTGGTCTGAGGGTTCAAGGGAGTGATAGCGCCCCCTATCTGTCACAACATTCAGTTATTCATTTATCAGCGGCTGTTCCAATTTCTTTCAGTTGCACAATGCAGGTCGTGAGCAGATGTTTCACATCCTAGTGATGAGTGGCAACACCTTCATTTCATTCTCAAGTTAGCCCAATTTTTCTCGATATTACTTTACTGTTTTTCTAAGTTTCCTTGCAGCTTTTTCTCAATTGTCCCTGTATCTTGAGACAATTATTTAAACGTACTTCCAGATTTTTCATCTCCTGACTCATACTGCTCAATTTGATGTTCGTTTCCATCATATCCACTCCAGGCACAATTATCAGAAACTCTACTTTCTGGAACCAATGAGTTCCTGTACAATGTATGCCCTGCAGCACTTTATGGTCTGTAGCCACTTTTGTGTGTTGTGTTCCCACCGCACAACAGGAACTGTAACCTTTATGCAAAAGAAGAGTTGTGTGGTACAAAGTTAGGTGTCCCCCTGCATCCGCCCTACAACCCCGCACATTGCTTTGACGTGCTCTGGACGTTAATCTGGAGATTATTGCTTTGATGTGGCACCCGGAAGGCTGCTATGAGGCATGTTCCCGTGAAGCCAGTTGCCTAAAGTGACATACCAATAACTCTCTCCAACTAGCCCACAAGTCTCTATGATAAAATCAAACAGGTTTGATTTTTGTCTTTAGTCATAAAGGTGGGCTCTGTGTGCATCAGAGCTAAAAGCCAATGAATGCTCATCTTGGAGTTTAATTTTGGACCTTTGGACAGAAGCTCAGCTGTCTGATGCATCATGCTTGACATACCACGAGAGAATAAGAAAAAACGACTTGACTGAACTTGCCATACCTGACAACCCTTCGTACAGCATGAGCTGCAACAAGCATTAGCTGTCCAGGAAATGGCGCAGATGGTTGGCACTCCGTTGGTAAATACAATACAATACAATTTATTTTTGTATAGCCCAAAATCACACAAGAAGTGCCGCAACGGGCTTTAACAGGCCCTGCCTCTTGACAGCCCCCCAGCCTTCACTCTCAAAGAAGACAAGGAAAAACTCCCAAAAAAAACCTTATAGGGAAAAAATGGAAGAAACCTTGGGAAAGGCAGTTCAAAGAGAGACCCCTTTCCAGGTAGGTTGGGCGTGCAGTGGGTGTCAAAAAGAAGGGGGTCAATACAATACAATACAATACACAGAACAGAACCAATCCTCAATATAGTATAAAAATAAAAATTTTAGAAGTATGGAGCAGAATTTAACAGTAGATTATATCATATAAGAAGATTTGGATATATTTAGAGTCCTGGAGACCTCATCCATCAAGCTGCCTCCCCCATTTGGCCATTCCATGGATGAAACAGTGCTGGGCCAGCCAATCCGATGAAAGAACCCCTCCTTCCCATGATTCCTGCGATCCTCCATCAGGGATGACGTTACCTTAGGCAGGCAAAACAACTTGGCACGTGGGCCATGGCACCAAGTGCCACATTTGAGTACCGAGAAGAGAAACAGAATAGGTGAGGGTTACTATCCAATTATAACTATCATGTTACTTATGTTTTAGTGCTAATGACTAACAACAGAGATGCAGTCTGTATAGTTAATCAGCAGCTCTAGTCAGGATATGCTAAACTGAAGTAGTGAGTCTTCAGCCAGGATTTAAAAGCTGAGACTGAAGGGGCATCTCTTATAGTAGCAGGCAGACCATTCCACAGTTTAGGGGCCCTGTAACTAAAAGCTCGACCTTCCATTGTTATTTTATTAATCCTTGGAATCATAAGCAGACCAGCATCTTGAGATCTTAATGTGCGCTCTGGTTTGTAAGTCATGATAAGTTCCGACAAGTAAGCCGGACCTTGGCCATTTAATGCTTTATATGTTAAAAGGAGGATTTTGAAATCAGCCCTACACTTAACCGGGAGCCAGTGTAAGGATTTAAGAACTGGAATTATGTGTTCGTATTTTCTTGTTCTTGTAATAATTCTTGCAGCCACATTTTGGATTAACTGGAGGCTGTATAGAAGACAGTTTCAACATCCAGTGAACACCGCATTGCAGTAGTCAATCCTACTAGAGATAAATGCATAAATTATTTTCTCAGAATCCTGGCCTGGAACCCCTACAGATTTTATTTTTTTCTCCAGCTTTGTGGAGTTTTTTTTTGTTTTTTCTGTCCACCCTGGCCATCGGACCTTACTCCTTTTCTATGTTAACTAATGTTGTCTTATTTTAATTTCTTATTTTGTCTTTTATTTTTCTTTTCTTCATTATGTAAATCACTTTGAGCTACTTTTTGTATGAAAATGTGCTATATAAATAAATGTTGTTGTTTATTTAGAAAGCGCCTTAATTTCCTAAATGTGAGTTGAGCAACAATCTGCAGTTGTTTAAACTGACATAATTCAGCCACAAGATCAACAAATGTAGAAGTCGCATAATAATTAACTTAAGGTAGACATAGGGTGGACATGCAAACCTGAGTTGGTTGACAATGGGCTGCAAGTGACCACAGGTCCTTTAAGATGTAAGTCAACCATGCTAAATCTGAGCCACAGCTGTACTGTCAAACATACAAGTCTTAAGCTGTCCATCTTTTATTTGGTGTTTTCCCTGTGAAATGCATAATTTTCTTTATCAGCTTTGTAATGGGAATTATTCTGAAAAATAATCGCACTTGCTTTGTTAGTACTACATAAAATAAAAGTGATGATTATTAATGTGCTGGGAGGCAAGTGTCCTACATTACTCCACACATCCTGAGTCCCTTGTATCAGTGAAGAGGCACTTCTCTTGAACCCCTCATCATGCTGAACCTGTAATATACAAAACGAGAGATTTATCTTTCCCTTTACCCTGTTTCCCTTCACTCCCTGTCTTGTTTGGAGTGGCTTCTTCCTGAAGTTATCCTCAGACCCTCTCATTTTCTCTCCCCCTTTTTTGGCAACTCCCTTCACAACGTCAAGCAAGAGCAGATTAATGTCTCCTTTGAACTCCCCTTTCACTGCCTGATGTTCTCTCTTCATCTACAAACTGATTAATTTCACCCTCAAATGCCCCATGCCTGGAAGTTTGTGTACATTATTGTAATAAGGCCGGTCATCAAGCAAAGAGTTCAATGCAAATTAATACCCCACCAGTTTAATAAAAATGTTAAACTGCATTGTGCTTTTAATAGCAGACACTAAAGCTTATCTGCCTATCCTTTTCATGCAGTTCCAAAAAAAAAAGCCAAAAAAAAAGTTTTATGGAATACTGTAAATTAACAAAAAATTCCACTATTTGCTTTAATACTGAACCAGAAAGACAATCAAAGTTCTTAGTGACCTAGTTTGTTGTCTCCACATATTTTAATATTTTTTCAAGACTGCAACTATAGTTAATGTGAAGGGCTTCTCCCGCCTCCCTGTTTTGGTTCAGGATGCTCCTCTACTTCTGACCATTCCAAAAACATTGCCCGCTCTATCCCCCCATGACCTCATGAATCAAGTTGCTCTGGACTTTATTTCCTTTTGTACTCTAATGGAAGTTTCCTTGGCTTCCTCATTTGGCTCCTTAATGAGTGTTCAAAATATACAAATGATCTCTTACCACCATGGGTATACCTAAACAAAACTCCCATCATGATGGTGCACCTTGGGGGTCAGGATGGGCAAAATGCCATAACATTAATGAGTTTTTCAGATTATGTGATCTATATAAAATTATTAAAGCTTCACTTTGTTAAAAAAAAGAAAGGGAAATAAATACAGCATATTGAGATATCAGAGTTTAATAAAAATGTCTATCCTCTTGGAAATTGTGCAGTTTTTGCTAACCTTGGTCCTATACAGCTCAAACCTAGAATAGAAACCTAAATATTCAATTTGACAGACAATTAATAAGTTAATTCACTCTGAAATGAGCTGAGGCGCAAAGCCAAACTAAGACATTAAGCCGCATTTACTTCTTTATAAGGAACAGTAAATCTGAGCCTTCCATATTGCTTTTTTTAACTTGCATCATTCACCAGGACACAAAAAATTCAAGGAGGAAAGCAATTGTGCAAGCAATACCAGTCTGTCAAAGAGTACCCTCATGAATCATGTCACGCAAGTGCGCTTGTGAGGCAAATTAAGGGCTCTGGTGATGGTAGTTACCCGCCCAACCCGGGGTTGGCATTGTGTTCTAATGACTTCTCCATTACTCCCTCTGCAAAATGGAAGTCTGGCAGTTACTCCATTGCTAACATCACTTTCATTATCTGTCCTCCTGGTCCTGCCCCTTCCTGCCTGGAAACCATGTGACTGGAGGTTCAGCCATATTTACTCAGTTCTGTACTGGACTTGTGTCTGAAAAGACATTATCAGGATCTTTGTAAAGTGAAGCCTTTATTTTATTTTCATTACATGGTTTCATGAATATGCCCCAGCCCCTTTTCTGTGTTGTTATATTTTCTTATAGTGGTGTTGTCGCAATGTCCTGGTTTTCGGTCACTTACCAACTACACCACTTTAAGATAGGATAACAACACAGAACAATATTTGGGTCATCTCCTTCACTGAATAAATATGGTTGAACCTCTGGTCATAAGTGTTCCAGGCAGGAAGGGATGACTCCAGAAAGGCAGACAACAGAGGAGACATAATATTTATTCAGTTCTGTATTAGACTTGCATCCGACAAGACGTTATCAGCATCTTTATAAAATTAAGCCTTTATTTTCATTTTGTTTTAATTATACAGGGTCAAGGACCTGCCCAAAATCTTGTTCTGGGTTGTTATAATTTCTTACAATGGATAGTTACATTAGAACAATAACGGGAGGTCACAATCACATGTCTCCTGTTGACTCCTATGTAAGGTAAACTGAGAATGAGCCACCGGCAACAGGGCCTAAACATGCAAGGAATACAGTATATTTCAGCTGGGACTGACCTGCACATCCTGTTCTCACTACCAACATCACCAGGTTAAACAGACAGAAAATGAGATGCACCTTCAACCAGCAGGTTGCCTTTTCACTGTAGAAGGAAGACCAATTTATAACAGACAGAACATAAAAACACTAGACAAAGGGCACCTCAGGTACAGTAGATGTCCAACTAGGTAAATGGTGTAAAGTGGAAAAATTGACCCTGAACTATATTGCAGATACTTATCCATTTATTTATTTTTCATATTTTTTTGTCAAATTTTAGTATAACAAAAAATGAAATATACATTCAAATGTACATAAAGCAAGTAGCTAAGAGTGAAAATAATGCAATATTACCAAGTAATAAGAAGAATAAAAATGCAAAGTCACTCATCCCATGCCTGCCCTGAAAAATGACAAATAGAAAGCTTGTTTTTAAATCAAAATGTCACACAGGAACTGGAGGCACAGACCACTGAAGTGCTTCTGTCAGCAAAGACAAAAATGAGAAGAGAGGAAGAAGAAGAAGAAAGGGAAAGAAGCATGATTCATGAAGCAACCGTTGCCAGGTCCTTAACTAACTGGACTGCATTAGTCCAAGTCTAAATAGTGGAGCTTGTTGAGTGGTTGATCCGGGCTGCTGAAAGTAATACATGTGAGAGATTATAAAAAGAAGCCTTCCAAGTGACGGGAGAGCACATGTCAGGATGTTTCCAGTGTGAGGCTAATAGCAACGTTTCTATGAACAAAGCCAACATTATAAGCATCCACTGGAAAGAACAGAAAGATAAATAGGAAAAATTCAGCAGCAGTAACACCTCGGGTGACAGAGGGATAATGGTAGGAAAGAATTATTGATTGTGGTCAGCAAAAAAAAGAAGCCATGTAGTGGAGCAATCCCAGAACATGTTGAGGAAGCTTCCAAGACCCCGAAGTGTGCATGGGTGGCATATAGGATCCAGGGCTAAGCCCATTAAATGTGAGTTTATTTTCAATGTTCAATTTTAAATTGCACATGTTGGTGGTCATGGCTTTTTTTTTAATGATTTGGAAAATAGAGTTTCAACACAATGTTTAAATATTGGGGAGATCACAAAGACAATTAAAAACAGCAAGGAGAAATTTAAGGGAAGCTTTAATAAGTAGCACAAATGCAAGGGATACTAGTTTGAATTTAGAGGAGAGGGATGAAAACAGTAGAAAGTAGAAAACAGGTTGTGTGGGAAGGGAAGAGGTTAATAGATTTCTACATGTCCTAAAAATTGACCATAGCTGAAGGAAAAAGAAGGAATTAGAAAGAATCGAATATCTGAACCTATGTCATTGGAATACTGCTCAAAGACATCAACGAGTGTGCAAATACCCTGTGCAATCCATGGGGGGAAAAGAGATGTGACAACCTCCCAATATTAAAAACAGTGTTATAAAACAATGGAGTATTCCTAATGCCACTTCAGAGATAATGCCCAAAGGTTTTTCAACTCGGTGTCGCACATTCAGGATGTAAGACACAGTGGGACCAAATACAGTGGCCATTGCTTTTATCTAATTGGAAATACATTTATTTCTTCATTCATTTATTCTCCTTCTGCATCCACTTTTGTCAATACAGAGTCATAAACAGATGGCACCTATCCAGGAACCACTGCATCAGAATTAGGATTGCTTCTAACACACATAAACCCACTCTAACTCATGCCAACACAATTAAAGTTATCAATTAACACACATGCTTTTGGGATAGAGGAGGAAAATAGATTATATGGAGGAAACTTATGCACATCAAGAAAGAACTTGTAAAATCCACAGAGATGGTAAGCAGACAGAGAATTAAATCTGGATGCCTGCAACTGTGAGAAGTAGCACTAACCACTGTGGTACCATGCCATTTTCTTTTATTTCTTTTTCACACAAATCTCAATCAACAATGTTTATAAAAAATGGAATACTAAATTCAAGTAAAATTAAACATTTAGTTTTTGTAATTCATCACCGTTGTCTTGTTGAGGCTTTTTTATATGTCTTACATTTTATTAGACTGAGTGAAGAGGTCTCTGTGTGTTCATTTTGTATGAAAGACTGGGCAGTGTCGAGTTGTAATAGCTGATTATCTATAGATCATGCTTTTGGTGCATCAATCACAAACTCCATGTCCTGCCAGAAAAATATAAAAAGAGAGGGGAGTGGAGGTGTTTAGAAGTGAGCCTTAATGACTGGTTGCTGGATGGAAAGGGTATCCTTATTCCATTCCCAAGACAGCAACAGCACTCAGATTGATTGATCCACTAGATGAGGACATCAGACTCACAAGAGAATCCAAATAAGTGTGTAAGAAAAGACAACCTCTGCAAACTAAAGCATGTATGTTTGCTGTCTGGTGTTTCTTTGAACTTTAACTTAGCAATCATCAAACATGTTCTTTAATTTTCTCTTACTCCTAGACGTATCCTTATTCCTAACCAACTTTCCAAATATCATCATAAGAGCTGACAGTTTACCAGACATCCAGGGCAGCTTTTATGTGGATAGAAAGCGACCACAGTGAAGTCATGTGTCGACTCACATAACCATGCCCACAATGTCATGTAGATATTGTGGTCATTGTACCAGAAACAACGGGGTACTAACAGTAAACCAAAAAAAAAGGTGCTTAAAAACTCAATCTGACATTCAGTACCTGATTTTAGTAGCTGTACAGTCGACATTTAGATAATATACTCGACTCATTAAAAGAGCTAATACAAGAATGGATTAATACACAAAGCACTTGTGAGGCCAGCATCTGGAATACTGTGTGCAATTTTGGTCTCCATTTTATGAAAATTACATAGCAATGCTGAACGTTAGGACATGAGCTGTGAGTAAAGAACTAAAAGAGTTGAACTGTTTTATTTTTAGCAAATACACATTAAAAGGTGACATGATAAAGGGTTTTAATTAATGAAGGGAGATTCCACCAGTTCTTTAAAATTAGTTCTTCAGCAATAACACTGGGAACACACTTTTAAGCTGCTTAATGGTAAATTTCACACAAAGGTTAGGAACAAGATTGACCTTACTGAGAAGGATTTCAAGGGTACAACAGGGGAAGAATTTTGAAATAACAAACTTTTCTTTTCTTTTTTGCCTACAGCCTTGAAGATGTTCCTAAAGAAGAAACTTGACAATGCTGTCACGTTTCAGTTATTCTGTTGTGAAAGAATTGAAGAGTAGGCAGTAGATGTCACCTTGTGGACTAGCAGCCCAGGAAAAACATCTGGGGCCTCATGTATAACGCCGTGCGTAGAACTCACACTATAACATGGCGTAAGCACAAAAGCGGGAATGTGCGTACGCACAGAAAAATCCAGATGCAGGAATCTGTACATATGCAAAGTTTCACGTTCTTCCACTACATAAATCCCCATCAGCGTGAAAAGTAACGTACGTGCACGCGCCTTCTGTCCCGCCCCAACTCCTCCCAGAATTACGCCTCTTTGAATATGCAAATAAATATAAATAGCCTTCTGTGAAAAGACAATGAGAAAAGCACGGGGGGAAATATAAGAATTTCAGCGAATACCAAGTGGAGGCAAAGGAAAAATATACTATTTGTTGGTTTAAACAGTGGTATAATCAACAAAAGAAAGTTGATCGAGTGACAGAGTGACGGAGAAACTCGAAAGCTGAAGTTCACAAAGTTGCACAGTGCCCGAAATAAAAAAGAAATCACATATCAAAGTCACCGTGAAAAGGCAAGTCATAGCCCACCGTCTGAGTGTCATATGAAAGCTTATTAGGGTACAGACAAAAAAAAAATAGGCACACAGTGGGAAAAAAGCACGAAATGTCAACTTTAATCTCGAAATTTCCACTTTAATCACGTAGTTTATTTTGCCATTAAAGTAGAACATCATAAACTTCATCTTAAAATCGTTTAATTTACTAGTTTCTCAAATCCCATTGTAACTAAAGTAGCACATTAAATGCTTTGTTCTGTATTTGATCTTCTATGTGTTTGAATTACTACCTGCTTCTTAAACGGGCTTTCTTTTTCTCCGACAGGACACATAATCCATTACATTCGTGATATTACAGCTCTCTGAATAATTAAAATACTGAGATGTATACGTGATATCTTTTTCATGATGATAGGAATGAAAGCATGTTATTAAACATGGAAACACGGTGGTGCAGTGATTGTTCATGTCTCACGCAAGTGGCTTGCTGCGCCATGCGTGACCTTCGATGAAATAATTTATTGCAGCAGTACTGTCTCTTTCAAACGTACTAACCTCCAATTCCTGTCCTTACTTTTCTTTCTCCAAATACCCAATCGCCACACAATCAGCTCTGTAATAGACGTGAAACCATCTGTAAGCTTAGAACGCCGATTCTTCAAAACTTTTAAGGAACATTGAAATATCTTCGTAGTACATGTTTAATTATTCTATCCGTCTATCCTTCCAGTGTCGCGTCAGCACGAGCAAGAATACAACGCAATGCAGGAACAATCCATGAACTAGCTAGCGCTGCGGCACCGTGTCCTCACATGTTTAATTATTAACAATACAGATTATTTAAATGAAGTTAAAGTTTTATCTGTATAATATAATCAACATATTTTGCTGCATTTCATCTTAAAAATGATATCGTCATCAATATGTAAATACGCGCTTTATAAAGTGGTGCAGGTTGTGCAATATTATAACTGTATCCCAAGTTTTACAGTGAGGTGATTGTACTTATAAGTACAAATAGTTCTACAAGGAGCACTTGATGGACTGATTTAGTGCGTTTATAGTTCTTGGGATGAAAATTTTTCTAAACCGCGAAGTTCGTACAGGAAAGTCTCTGAAACGTTTTGCCATGGCTGAGGCAGCGTCTGCTTCATGCTGTATACCGATAATTCTCTTTCCGATCAGCTGCTGCTGTGATTCCCCACTCAGATACAGTGATATAAATACTCTGAGTGGTGCAGTGAGAGTAATATGGAAAAAGATGATCTGCTGTGGCAACCCTTAACGGGAGCAGCTGAAAGAAGAACAAGATGCATTGAGAGTAACAATGCTAAAGCAGTTATGGTATTTGGAATACTATGGCTATTCCCTGGACCATTATATTGCTGCAGGTTAATTACAATCAGATGCATTACACTAATAAACAATATGCAGTTAGTTTCAGTGTATTTATAAATCCGCGTCAGGAATGTGGATCTAAGAAAGAAAGGGTGACCACACAGGAACAGTAGCATTGCTTTGACGCTGGGTGCCGCCAGTCTGCAAAATTGCGTATGCCAGGGCATGAGGTACCGTGGAAAAGTGTGTGGCTTTACGCCAAGTTTAGGTTTTATACATCGTGATCTGAGCGTGGAAACGTTTGTACGCAACATTTCTGTGCGTACGCACCGTTTATACATGAGGCCCCTGGAATGTCTGTGTATAATGAATATTGCCCTTTATAACCTTTAGCCCTTCAAGATAATAAATTAGGTGCCTGGTTGGATTCCCCAATCCTTTATATGTATATATGCTGTATACTGGCAGATGGCCAGGGGCCTTACCCGGTTGGGATACCATTCTCATGAGAGGACCGGGAGAGAGGACATGTCACCAGCAGTACCTCCCCCGGAACACAAGAGGACAGTCACCCTGGATGGCATCGGGGCCATGAGCTTGGAGCTTGGAAGCTCAACCCTGCTAGGGCCAGTGGCCACCGACAAGGGGTGCCTGGACAGCTCTGGAGCCTTGGACTGCAGCACTTCCAGTACACCCGAACGTGCTGCCAGAAGAGGATCGAGGAGCACCTGGAGTACTTACAGGTGCGGTATAAAGGGACCCGGAGTCAGGAGGTGGAGACAGAGCTTGCGAAGGGAGGAGTAGAGACAGCAGAAGAAATAGAGAAAGGAAAAGAAAAAAGGGAGAGAGCAATTGTGAGGGAATAGTGCATTGTGTGCTAAGGAAGAAAAATAAAAACGTGCGTGCTTTTTGGACTTGTGTGTCCTGTGTTTGTCTGTGTCCAGGCTGAACACCACAATATATATATATATATATGTATATATATATATATACACGCCGTGGCGCAACATTAGGGGCATCGCCTCTGGCGCTGACGTCCGAGGTTCGATTCCCGAGAGGGAGTGCAGTGGAGTGTGTACGCCTGATGAGCCCAGAATGAGGGCGAAACACGTGTCGCGTACTCTTTGCATTTATTTGACAGTAAACTATTTCAACCATTCTATGATCTGCTCCTCACAAACTGAGGGCACCGTGGCGGATGTTAGCAGATTGCTGGCCAACCACAAGCGTTGCCTGGTAGGTAACCACCCATACAATCAGATTGTGACACAGACTACGAATGCCGTGAATGTAATTACCCCGATCTACATGCTGTCAAATAAATGAACCACACGCCGTGGCGCAACGTTAGGGGCATCGCCGCTGACGTCCGAGGTTCGATTCCCGAGAGGGAGTGCAGTGGAGTGTGTACGCCTGATGAGCCCAGAATGAGGGCGAAACACGTGTCGCGTACTCTTTGCATTTATTTGACAGTAAACTATTTCAACCATTCTATGATCTGCTCCTCACAAACTGAGGGCATCGTGGCAGATGTTAGCAGAGCCAACCACAAGCGTTACCTGGTAGGTAACCACCCATACAATCAGATTGTGACACAGACTACGAATGCCGTGAATATATATATATATATAGTACTGTGCAAAAGTTTTAGGCATGTGTGAAAAAATGCTGTAAACAAAGAATGCTTTCAAAAATGAATGAACAAAAGAGAAATCTAAATCAAATCAATATTTGGTGTCTTCAAAACAGCATCAATTCTTCTAGGTACACTTGCACACAGTTTTTGAAGGAACTCGGCTGGTAGGTTGTTCCAAACATCTTGGAGAACTAACCACAGATCTTCTGTAGATGTAGGCTTCCTCACATCCTTCTGTCTCTTCATGTAATCCCAGACACACTCGATGATGTTGAGATCAGGGCTCTGTGGGGGCCATACCATCACTTCCAGGACTTCTTGTTCTTCTTTACGCTGAAGATAGTTCTTAATGACTTTGGCTGTATGTTTGGGGTCATTGTCCTGCTGCAGAATAAATTTGGGGCCAATCATACGCCTCCCTGATGGTATTGCATGATGGATAAATATCTGCCTGTATTTCTCAGCATTGAGAACACCATTAATCCTGACCAAATCTCCAACTCCATTTGTAGAAATGCAGCCCCAAACGTTCAAGGAACCTCCACCATGCTTCACTGTTGCCTGCAGACACTCATTATTGTACCGCTCTCCAGCCCTTCGACGAACAAACTGCCTTCTGCTACAGCCAAATATTTCAAATTTTGACTCATCAGTCCACGTGTTGCGTACTCTTTGCATTATTTGACAGTAAACTATTTCAACCATTCTATGATCTGCTTCTCGCAACTGAACAGAGGGCACCGTGGCGGATGTTAGCTGACTTGCTGACCAACCACAAGCGTTACCTGGCAGGTAACCACCCATACAATCAGATTGTGATTCAGACTACGAATGCCATGAATATATATATATACAGTATATATATACATATATATATATATATATATATATATATATATATATATACATATATATATATATATATATGAAACAAGTATACAGACCACAATATGTCTGGATATTTATTTATTTTTAGTTTGAATATTTGAACTTTATTGTTTGGCTAATTTGACAGCCCTAGTGCAGACCTTTATCATAATGGGCATGTATATTTTGAGCAAATCTATTGTTTTAACCCATTGTGGTACCACTAAAATACGACAGATTTCAGCCAATTCACATTGGCTTTTTTGAGTAGGTCTATTTCTTTCATAATTCCTCTTTCATATATAATGACAGTTGGACTGCAGCTACTCAGTTGCCTTGGAGGACCGGTGCTATCAGTCCTCAGCCAAAAAGGTATTTAACTACAGTAGGTCTAATGAAGTCAGAGGATATAAATTATTCCTCCTTTTAGTCTGGCTAAAATTACTTAAACGTAGTGAGAAAAATATATTCCTACACCCACTCATCTATCAGTCCTACACCCATATTGATTTATGTGGCTAACTAAATAGATACGTCCAACAAATCATTTAATAATCCAGATAAGATCATTTTTAGTGCTGTTTCCTTTTTTGTCTAATGTCTGTAACTGCTTTATTTTTTACAAGGTCACTGGGAGCTTATCCCACCAGCATTTAATGCAATGTAGGAAGCTGCCCTAAATGGGAAACCAGTCTGCATCTTTAACGTGAAATTTAATTTAACTGTTTAGATGTATTCTCATCGCAGCCTGTTGTGGCCTATGTTCATGAGGTTGGTCCCACGTTACTCAACTTGAAGAAAGCTTTGCTCACAACTTTTAAAAATGACACATATTACCACTACCTCTCCTACTGTTGAGAAATAATTGACTAGCAGGGTTTAAATTTGCTGCAGCTCCTTACTTTCAAAGGATTTGACAGCCTTGAACTATGTATTGAACATTCCATCTATTATCAAAGTCTTTCATATTCAAAAGTAGAAGCTAAGAGTTATTAGTCTTTAAAGAAATTCTTTAACACCTTTCCGAGACATGACTCTGTTTTAAAACACAGACAATAAAGCCTGGAAACATCTGGGTAATTGAAAATTAAAATCTCCATGTGGTTTGGATCACTAAATCCTTTCAGAGGTCATTGAGAAGGAGAGTCATGGGGCCGCTTTAAAGAATAGGATAAAGTCATAAATGGACATTTCTTGTGTGTGACTAGCCTTCTGGTGCTCTTGGGTGTCAAGGGAAAGAGCTAATATTATTATTCTTGAAATATAAACTTGTTCTTGTGCTTATACATGTAGTTTAAATTTGGGAAGAGCTGCAGATGATTTCCTTGTCATTTTCAAGTTTAGCGTTGACTTTGTTTTCTTGTTCTCCCTGCAGTTTTTGTTTTATTTGAAGAGTGTATATTATTGGCTCAATAAGTATGTAGTGTTGCCAAAGCTTTGCAATATATATTAAAAATGAGAAAAATGACACTTCCTCAAAATGTAAGTAAATGCCGCAGAAGGGAGTATCACCTTGTCATTGGCTCACCACAGTAAACAGCACACAAGGGATCAAATATGTAAGCAATTTTTTAAACCTAAATATATGGGACAGAAGAACAAAGTGAGGACACAAAGCAATGACAATTAATGAAAGTAAAACCTTGAATGAGAAACAATACCTAAGCTTCTTCACTTTCCCTCTTCATTCCCACCTCCATCCATTTATGCCTTCTGGCCTTTTTTTTTCCTGCCTGTAATCCTCATCCACCTCAATCCCCAAATGCTACTGTCCCTTCTGGTACTGGCCAATATAAGAGTATTATGTGATTGCCAGTAGGAGTTTCTTTGTCAAGTCAAATCAACTTGAATTTATTGTCTATTGTATATTGTAGAAATTGTATAGTACAATTAAATTCTTACTTGCAGATAGTTGACAGTAATATATTACCAACAAAGAAACACACACAAGTATAGATGGTATGCAACATTCTGTAAACATACAATTATATTCAATATGTAAAATATACATTAGCAAGTACACACACACACATATATATATATATATACAGTATATACTGTATATATATATATATTTATATATATAATGCTCAAAAAAATTAAAGGAACACTTTGAAAACACATCAGATCTCAATGGGAAAAAAATCATGCTGGATATCTATACTGACATGGACTGGTGTGTTAGGAATGAAAGGATGCCACATCATTTGATGGAAATGAAAATTATCAACCTACAGAGGGCTGAATTCAAAGACACCCTTAAAATCAAAATGAAAAAATGATGCGGCAGGCTAGTCCATTTTGCCAAAATTTCATTGCAGAAACTCAGAATCATACTCAGTAGTTTGTATGACCCCCACGTGCTTGTATGTATGTCTGACAACATTGGGACATACTCCTAATGAGACGACAGATGGTGTCCTGGGAGATCTCCTCTCAGATCTGGACCAGGGCATCACTGAGCTCCTGGACAGTCTGAGGAGCAACCTGGCGGTGTCGGATGGACAGAAACATAATGTCCCAGAGCTGTCCTATTGGATTTAGGTCAGGCGAGCATAGGGGCCAGTCAATGGTATCAATTCCTTCATCCTCCAGGAACTCAAAAGAAGTTAATTAGTAGCAAAAACAGGTCAATAATTAAGAAAAGGGTTAGAATGAAAATCTGCAGCCACTGCGGCCCTCCAGGACTGGAGTTGGGCACCCCTGCTTTAAGCCATTTCTGTGTTGTATTTGATTTGTGCTTAGAGTCATTGTCCCCTCCTGCTTAAAAACAACAGTCAACACTGTACCTAAGAAAAAGTACTCTGTCTCAATGTTTTCAGACCTGTGACATTCATTCCAATCTAGATGAAGTGCTTTGATAGACTTGTGCTGAGACACTTTAAGCAGAATATTCCAAATAGTCATGAGCACATCCAGTTTACATATTGCCATAGCTGGTCCACACAGGGTGCCATATCCCATCCACATCTTACCATCCTGGTACATCTGAATAATCAAAATAACTGTGTTATGCCAGTCATATTTATAGATTAGAGCTCAGTATTGGACACTGTTATACCAGAAAAGCCGACCATCAAATTGCTCTGTTTAGTACTTAGTGCCACCCTCTGCAACTACATTTTGGACTTCCTAATCAACAGACCTCTGCACGTGGATTGGCAGCATCATATCCTCCACACTCTCACTCAACACAGGTATTCAACAGGGTAGTGTGCTGATCCCCCTTCCATAATAAATGTTCAGCTTTGACTTCACTACCATAGGACTGATCGCCAAAATGATAAGATACCTTACAGAGAAGAAGTCTATCTGATGACTCACTAGTGCCAGGAGAACAATCTCACCCTTAATGTCAGCAAATCCAATGAGCTGGTCACTGACTTCAGAAAGCAGAAGGCAGACCACATTTACATCTAGATTGAAGGGGAAAGAGTGAGCAACTCTTGGTATGATTATCTACGACAAACTGAAGGTGATATATCACATTTAGTTTATTGTGAAAAAAGCTCATCAAAGCCTCTACTTCCTCAGATATCTGAGGGGTGGTTGTATTGCTTTATATGTTTACACCAAATTCTATAGTACAGTGGCCTCCATCCTCTGGCTGCATCACATTCTGGTACAGCACTTGCTCAGTCCAACAGGATAAATCACTGCAGAGTGTGGAGAAGGTGACCCAGAATGTTCCTGGAGATATCCATACTGGAGGTGATCATGACTATCTGTAATCTTCTTTTTAATGTGTCCCAGTACTTCATCACAATCGTTTTCTTATACCTAGAAATAACTGCTGTCATTTTAAAGCACGCAAGGACCACAGATTCTATCAGGAGAAAATTAAAGATGTCACTGAAGATGTCAGCTAATTGGTCTCTACAGGTTTTAAAAACATGCCTTGAAATTCCATCCAGATTGGATATTAAATTATTTATAGCTATATAAATAAATTGGATATATATTTATGTACTCTAGAAAAAGACAGACAGATAGTGTAGGGGAAAATGTATCTGAAACTGCCTGCCTGTTTAACTAGGACAGCCTGACCTTTCTACAAGTACCTTTAACTTAGAAAATAAGGTCATTATATTCTGCTCACTGATAACAGTTTACATATAAGAAGTCTTTTTTCTATGAACCAGGAATTCACCCAAGACTCTTCATGATTAACTATTTTGAGACTTTACATAATGCTTAATGGAAGAGGGTTGTTACTAAAATATACCATTATCTGTATGCTGATTAGTGTAATTGAAAATGCTTCCTAGCTATTAAATGAAATGAACTTAGCTGATTAAATGAAGCTATTCTATTATATTTCTTCAGTTTGCCATATTGCATTGAACAAGAGCATGTAGGGCTCCACCAGTTGGTGTAAATAAGGGATGTCCATTTTGGAGACTGTCATGATGAGCTTCCCCCCCCCTAGGGATAGCTCACAGTTAATGCTGGTAAAGCTCCTAACTATTAACTGATGTTAGAAGCAAGGACAGGGATTTCAATAACACCAAGGGGTTGTAAAAATAGTTTTACGACTTTACCATTACAGAAAAACACATTTTCAAAAAGGTTTAGATATGTGTTGTTAACTTGCCTTTATTAATGCAGTAATTGTACAATTCCAAACAAAAAAATCTGTGGTAGAATTAGCCCTGTCGGCACAGTGGCGCAATGGGTAGCACTGTTCGCTTCCCGGGTCCTCCCTGCATGGAGTTTGCATGTTCTCCTCATGTCTGCGTGGATTCCTCTGGGTGCTCCGGTTTCCTTCCACCATCCAAACACATACAGGTTAGGTGCATTGGCGATCCTAAATTCTCCCTAGTGTGTGCTTGGTGTGTGGGTGTGTGTGTGTGCCCTGCGGTGGGCTGGCGCCCTACCCAAGGATTTGTTCCTGCCCTGCGCCCTGTGTTGGCTGGGATTGGCTCCAGCAGACCCCTGTGACCCTGTGGTTAGGATATAGTGGGTTGGATAATGGATGGATGGATGGAATTAGCCCTGTACAATATTATAGATAATAATTATTAGTGTTTCTATTTCTTGTCTCTGTGCTTCATGGCTGGCAAAATATTACTGATGTCTCATCATAGTATTACAAGAGACTCTGAAAACACAAGTTTCAAAGTAAGGAGGATGGACATTTCAAGCTAAGGTTGTGGTACTCATTAATCACGGCACTGGAGAGTGGTTACATGTTCCATTATGATTAGTACATGAAGTAAAAATTTTACTGTCTGTGATAATAATGGCCCTATAAACCAACAAACAAAAGCAAACTGTATAATATGTTTATGTTTCTCATGACGAAAATACTCTAAAGCAACATCTTTTCTGTAGGAAATTACAAAGTCCTGATTCATGTTGAATCTTTAGAATTATTACAAGTAATGGTTTAGTAAATATTATTAATTCTGTGTTATTACATGCTTTCAAAATGTAATACTTCAAACGCTGTTCAGCGCTCCAGTATTTAAACATATGATCTGCTAAGGAGTTAACAGTATGAGTAATATTGAATTATTTAGTATAATATTTCATTTTTGCTATACAAAGTCTCATAAGTAACTGTACTATTGCTTTTCTGCTATCATGTTGCAGTTAGTGACTGTCATGGGTAGACAAGTTTGTTTCTTGCTGTGCAGCATGTCAGAGGACTGAGACCTTGAAGAGTTGGATCTTAGCCTCATCTGGGGAGACAACACAGGGTGGGCTGAGGGGAATGAGTATGGTCTATTGTATTTATCTTTAATCTTAGTTATTTTAAGATATTATTACTATGTTACTGCGGTGGACTGGTGTCCTGCCTGTGGTTTGTTTCTGTTTTCACTGGGATTGGCTCCAGTAGACCCCCGTGACCCTGTAGTTAGCATATAGCAGGTTGGATAATGGATGGATGGATTACTATGTAATAGGGTCTGTCTAGGTGTTGCTCCTGCATTGTATCCTCTGATTGCTGGGATAGGCTGTATCTTTGCTGTGAAAGTGTGTTGGATATGAGGGTTAGGAAGATGGATGCTTTTTGTAGGGTTCAATATGCAAACAAGAGAAACTAAGACTTTCTGAGAGAAATACAACATCTAAGCAGTGAGTTGAAATTTAGGAAAAAAAGACTGTGATAGTTCATTAAGCTTCATTAGTTGGATTGTCAAGGGTCACAACCTTGAACTAAGAAGATATGAAATTTTTAAAACATATATATTTACATATTAAATATCAACTTAGATCAGACCTAGATTAAGAAAGGATCAGTTGGAGAAATATTTGATTCCACTTGAAGTAAAACTAAAGTAAGAATATTGATTCCCTTTTGTCACCAGTGTTATTTCTTTAAAACATAAGAAACAAACGAGAGGAGGCCATTCAGTCCATTAAGCTCATTTGTTTAGTTAACAGAGAAGCTGTCTCAAAATCTCATCCAGATATTTCTTAAAGGTTGACAAGGTGTCTACATATCTTATGTGTTTTTTTTTGTAGATTCCCACAACTTTTTGTGTAAAGAAGTGCTTTCTGGCTTCAGTCATAAATGTACTTACTCTTAATTCCCAGTATGTTAATTCACAATCTTTATTTATGAATTAAACCCTGTTTTAGATAGCCCATCATTCCTGGTTACCAATCCGTTCCTGGTTATTAAACAATTTTTTTTGCCTATGGCCTTTTAAAACCTTTTTTTGTTTCCCCAGCCTATTCCTTTATTTATTTTTTCCTTCCCTATCATGAACGTGTCTATTTTCCATCTGTCCACAGCAAATGTCATTCTTGCTCACTCTGGCTATCCGGTCTGCATTTTTAAATTATTGTCACCAATTCTTGAATCATTAAAACTCTACAGTAGTGAAGCTCATGTCATAACTCATATATTCCTGACAGACTAATATACATCAGTATTCCACAGGAGTTTTTTTTTTTAGCATCCATATCGTCACATAGTGCAGCAAGAATTTAAAGCCTTCACCTTTCCATATGTCACAGTTCTTATGACTTTGTTGTGCACACTTTTTAGGTAGTGATTTTTGGTGAGCCTTCCTTATAGGAAAAAACAATGCATCTACTTGCAATCTTGTGCTGACACCTTAACTTAAGGTAAAAGTTACTGTTATTGTGGTAACACCATTAAAACATACATCTACATTGAATTTGACATCCAGCCAACATATAGTTACTCAAATATCTGAAGATTTCATTTGTTTTTTTTTTGGTAATGAAGCAAACAGAGACACTGAGATCACCCTAATGTTCAACTATTCCATCAGAACTGCCCTGTTTGCAAGTGCTATACATTCATCTGATTGCAAATAAATGTGTTCTTTGAGCTTATCTTCCATATTAGGAACCAAACTATACATTCTTTGAGATATAGTCTCATTTGGAAGTGGCACCTTAGTCATGCTGCCAGCTCCCCTGCCATTGCGATGCATATATATCATTAATAGAGCATTGTATTAGGTCCTCACAAAATGTATAAGTTCACTTAACCAGAGAAATTTAACATACTGCATTATAAGAAGCACACAAAGCATTTATGTTCAACAGTCAGAGAATCCATTTCTGACGTCCTTTAAAGATGCGATCTTTAAAAGAACTCCTTAAGCTTCAATATGTTAATAACTTTTATTCTTTATGGGCTTAATTGTGACGTTAGCTTAAATATCCCCACACTGACACACTATGTTTTAGGAATTCCTTTATTACTCAATATTCCCCAAAAACGGTCCAAATTCTTTTTGCTTTTTTTGAAACTTCAGTTTAATTCTTATCACTCAAAATTATATGATTGATAAATATGCCAACTGGACCTCCCTTAGACATTTGTGTATTAGGTATACATATCCATCCAAAAAGACTTATCATCAAGTGTGCAGGCATAAGATGGCAGAAAACATTCAAAAAATGCGAAGCAGCTCTCTGAAAATTCTCAGGATGAATGATGTCATTATTAGCTTCACTGATGACACTACTGAACCTTTAAAAATCGTGTGCAGTTTTCCAAACAACAACCTCTAAATTACTAAGGAGCTAAAGAGTCTCTTGAATAAGAAGAAGAGAACATTCCAATTTGGTGACAAAAAGGCTCTGAAGGATGTACAGAGAATGCTAAAGAAAATGCAGAGTGAAGGGTAGAAAGCTTACAAGGCTAAAATAATGTACAAAACAAACTCACTCAGAATAACATAAAGGATGTTTGGAACAGACTGGGCATAATTACTGGACTCAAGGAAGCCAGGGTTCAGGTGCTGGAAAGGTACACCCTGAATCCTGTTTTTTGATAGATTTTTTGTCCTTTCACCACCACCTTCTACTAATGACTAGTTCCCCGACACAATCTCAACCATTCTTACTACTGGTTGCGGGGGATCCATAACTGATGACCAAGTGAGGACACAACTAAGTAGGCTAAACAGAGGAAAAGCTGCAGGACTGGATGGAGTCAGTTCTTGAGCATACAGTATGGCCTATGCTGACCAACTTTGTGGTGTCCTCAGCTACCTGTTCAGTCTGTCTCTAAGGTTCCAAAAAGTGTCTGTGGTATAGTGGGTCACAGGCTCAAAAAAAGTAGCTGTTTTTAATAAATAACTAATTGGCCATCTCATTCTCCATGGGTGCACACTCACACGGCTGCAAGGAGTTGATGTAGTAATTGGGACAAGACCTACGTGCATGTGAAGGTGCAGTCTTTCTCAGTTGCTTCATCAGCTTCCTGCAGTGCGCAATTGAAAACGCTGCACCCACGGAGCCTTATAATAACAAGCCGGCACAAGGAAAAGGGAATGATCCGGAAAACAGACATCAGAATGGAGATTAATGAAAGAGAAGATGTCAGGAAGGGGAGAGAGAGAGGGAGAGAAAGAGAGAGGGATAGAGAGAGAGAGAGAGAGGAAAGGCAGGCAGCTGGGAGGACAGCCCCTGGAGGAGTGTATGGCCGACAGTTGGGGGTGGTTGAGTTGGGTCACTGAGCATCTATGAGGAGTGTGAATGGCTTCCAACAGAAGACTGGGAAGGCAGCAGGGGTCAATAAGGCTTGGACTAAGAGCTCCAAAGTGAGTGCCAAAGCCTTTGGGGACCCAAGCCTAGGTCCGGAGAGGGAGCCTTACCATAGCATGAGATGGCATGGACCCAGACCTGTGGAAGGTTGGCTGTGTCTGTCAGTAGGGCAACTCATTCGCTGGGAGGCCAATTCAGGATAAGCAGAAGAAATGACAGTTTTAAGAAAGATGCACTGGGTTCTAAGAAAAGGACAGTTTCCTGCCAGATGGTTTTTAATCTCATTTTTAATGGATTTATTCACCTTTTTAATTGGATTATTTATTTATTTGGAACTGTACACTGCACTTTTGAACACTGTTTGGTTTTTGAATGGTTTTCATAAAAGCACTTGTGCACTTTGCACCTTCCTTTTGCCTTGTGTGGTGTCCTAATTTGACAAACTCTTCCCTAGGAAATTTTATCTCCAGTGGTGGGCAGAAGAGGCTCCCAATGGCAACCGGTAGCGTGGGACTGACCCACACCATCACAGTATCACTTCTATGGAAAACATCCTACATTGTTCCTGTTCCAAAGAAGGAAGGTGCCACTTAATCTAATGACTACAGAATAATGGCCTTTACTTCCCATATCATGAAGACCTTCAAGAGGCTCTTTCTCTCCCAAGGCCATTAGACTCCTAAACAACTGACTGGAGTTTATAACCATGGTTCACCTCATTCTATCTACCTCACACAACTGTATTTGACTTGTCCATCACATACCTACCTGCACATTACACTTTATACTTCTATTCTGTTTTTATACTTTATGCTGCCTCTGTTACTTGTTATCTATCTGCTACTTATTATTTATGTTTATCTTTACACGTTGGTTTTGTCATTTGGTGTGGACAGCAAAGAAAGAATTTCATTGTACAGGGAAACGTGTTTTCTTACTTTGCATATGACAATAAACTTTGAACTGAACTAATCCTGGACTATATGGGTCCTCTTATAACAGACCACATGACCAACTACACTTTGCCTATCGGACCAAGATTGGGATGGAAGATGCAATTATCTATTTGATCCACAAGGCTTATTCCCATCTGAACAAAGCTGACAACACTGTGAGGATTATGTTGTTGGATTTCTGAAGTGTTTTCAGTACCACCCAGCTATCCCTGTTAAGGAGTATGCTCAAGAATATAACAAATAAATGTAAAGTATTATGAATAGGAAGTAAAATGTTAGGTTTGAATACACAATGGGATGTGTGAAAATTGGAAGTACACCATATGAGAAGTATTCAGGAGTCATAGTGGACTTGACATCAAGTTCCAAGCATTTGCAAGCCATTAACACTAGAATTACCAGAGCCTACGAAAAAACTCGTAAATCCGTCCCACCTTAAATCGCGTCTTAAAGCCGTTTGCACATCTCCGCCAGAGTCTTTTGTCATCTAAATGTGCTGATAAACAAAAGCTACTAGCAGCCAGCTATTCCATCCCCCCACCGACTTAGAATGAACTCCTAGCTCAAGCCTTGCCTTGATTTGATTATTTGGGATTGAAGTGGAGTTTTACAGTGGAAATAATTCGAGCGTTATTTGGAATACACGCATTTCATGTGTGTTCCGTTTCTACAGTATAGTAGTCTGTGCAAACACATTTTTAAAACAGAAACGTTTTTCATATTCTAATAGTAAATGACAAAATGTAGGCATAAACTATATAACGTATGAAGCCTGAAGTCCATATATCAAAGAAACACTTTCACAAAAGGTACAAATAAGAGAACACGTGCGCTTTTCTTTAAAAATATAACTGCACAAAAAAAAAAGCCACGTTAGCATGCCACATTGACACTCTTACTACAACCGCCGCGGTGGCGTAATGGTATCAGCTCCTGACTGGGGATCAGAGGGTGGTGAGTTTGATCCCGCACGGCTCCACTTCGAGAAATGAACTGCTCTTATTCTTACGATTTTAGAATAACAACATAAATTTCATTTCAGTCTGTAACAGCCGGTGTAACTTATGATACTGGTAAAGGTTAGCTTTTTTTTTTTTTTTTTTAATTCACTTTTCATTCTCGCAGTCGATGCATACTAACGCCCCCCCCCCCCAAAAGGGTTCTGCCTTCCTTCGTATCTCACCGTCACTTGATTTTCTTTTTATTCAGTGTTATTGAGTGTTCCTGCCAGTCCCCACATGTTGCTGTATGCTGTTTCTTTTGTACTCCAGGACATGCAGAGGAGAGAATGATTTCACATTATTTATGCTGTTTTCACATAAAGACTGCAGTATACTCGTGACTGCATTCTCGTACCAATGCACTTTTTCCATCACCTTTTCCTGTAAGAAGCAATGTACTCACTTCTCTCTATGCTGTGGTTTCTATTACACACCTGAAAGAGACAATATATGTGAAAACTTCATCGCACTAATGCAATATTATTTGAAAACGAACAGCGTCAGATCAGGTGTGAAAATTTTATGTGAGATACGAAGAAGGCAGCTTCGCCAGCGTTTATGTGTCAGAACCCTTGTGGGGGGGGGGGCGTTAGTATGCATCGACTGCGAGAATGAAAAGTGAATTAAAAAAAAAAAAAAAAGCTAACCTTTACCAGTATCATAAGTTACACCGGCTGTTACAGACTGAAATTAAATTTATGTTGTTATTCTAAAATCGTAAGAATAAGAGCAGTTCATTTCTCAAAGTGGAGCTGTGGGGGATCGAACTCGCCACCCTCTGATCCCCAGTCAGGAGCTGATACCATTACGCCACCGCGGCGGATGTAGTAAGAGTGTCAATGTGGCATGCTAACGCGGCTTTTTTTTTTGTGCAGTTATATTTTTGAAGAAAAGCGCACGTGTTCTCTTATTTGTACCTTTTGTGAAAGTGTTTCTTTGATATATGGACTTCAGGCTTCATACGTTATATAGTTTATGCCTACATTTTGTCATTTACTATTAGAATATGAAAAACGTTTCTGTTTTAAAAATGTGTTTGCACAGACTACTATACTGTAGAAACGGAACACACATGAAATGCGTGTATTCCAAATAACGCTCGAATTATTTCCACTGTAAAACTCCACTTTAATCCCAAATAATCAAATCAAGGCAAGGCTTGAGCTAGGAGTTCATTCTAAGTCGGTGGGGGGATGGAATAGCTGGCTGCTATTAGCTTTTGTTTATCAGCACATTTAGATGACAAAAGACTCTGGCAGAGATGTGCAAACGGCTTTAAGACGCGATTTAAGGTGGGACGGATTTACGAGTTTTTTCGTAGGCTCTGGTAATTCTAGTGTTAACACTATAATCCCTGAAGCCTACAAAAAAACTTGTAATCCCGGGCCACCTTAAATTCCTTTGCACCTCTCCATTAGCATCTTTTGTTTTGTAAATGTGTCGATCAGCACAAGTAGCAAGCAGCATGCTGTCCTATCCAACCCCAACAACTGCAGAAAGGACAAAAAGTTCTCCCAGCTCAAGTCGTGTTTATCTGGGTGTGAGGTGCCTGGAGTTGTATAGGGTAAATAATATATCGTTATTTGGAACAACATGCATTTCTTGTGTGTTCCGTGTCAATAATGATCTATGTAAATGTAGGATGACAGGAAATACGAGGAATGTTGAACACATATCTAAAACAGAAAGTTTTTGAATGTTATAGTACTAATGACACCATTTTGACATGAAGTGTATAATGTGTTGTACAGTGGAACCTCGAGATACGATCACCTCTGTATACGAGAAATTCAAAATACGAGGAAAGTATGAGCGAAAAATTCAGATCTAAATGCGAGCATTGGCTCGCGTAACGAGCCTGGCTGTGGGTATAGCTCGCGGCTTAGCGAGGGGGCGTGGTAGCAGTTGCGAGCCGCGATCTGCGGTGTCTGCGTTTCTCACTTAAGTGCACAGGTGGGAAACTGCCCACATCCATGATTGTTCCTGTGGCTGATGGGCTGCAGCTGCCATGTCCTCCCCGCATATATAGAGAAGCGCGAGCCGGTTAAGAGGGAGAAGAAGTAAAAGGAGAGAGAGAGAGAGAGAGAGAGAGAGAGAGAGAGAGGGGGGGGGCCGCAGGCAGGCAGTCGTGCGGGAGAGCGAGCCTGCGCAGGCTCGCGTATAGCTGAACAGGCGAGCCAAACAGCTGAAGCAGGACGGTGTAGAGAAGGTCAGCTGCATTAAGAGTGTCTCGCCTGTTGCAGAGCCCGCAGGTGAGACGCTAACAGAGAAGAAGCACCGGGGATTGTCATCTGTTTTTTAAAGACTGCATCCTTTTGACGTTTTAACCTCGTATTAAAGGATTGTTATTCTTGTGTATTTTAAACCTCCACTTCACAACTGTTTTAAGGATTATTTATTTAAAGATTTATTGAATGCTCTACTGCACTTTGGACACCTGTTTTGATTCTTTTAATAATCAGTTATTATTTACCAGTGTTATTTATTAAAGGTAGACTACAGTATATATAATTTATCAGTGTTATTTGTTAGGAAAATGGATTTTTATGTTAATATATTTGGGGTGCAGAACGGATTAACTGGATTTCCATTATTTTCAATGGGGAAGTTTGTTCTAGATACGAGAAATTCGCTATACAAGCTCAGTGCTGGAACGAATTAAACTCGTATCTAGAGGTTCCACTGTATTATTGTGGTATTTCCCTCTACTTGCCCTTTACCTGTTTCCTCAAGGGTAAGTGTTCTCGTCAACTTTGTTATCGGGTTGGTCTACTCTTGCACTTTAAGATGAACACACACATACATAGCTATACTCATACACACAGACCCTAACCACAACAGTGCCCCATGAATGAGACACACACGCTGATTAACCCTTAGCACTTTAAACACACAAGTGCTTTAGGAATAACACAGCCTGTCACTCAGCACTTCAAGAGACTTACTTATTATCGGCACGAACAACATACGATGTTTTAGTGATATGTCAGACCTAAATATTACTTTTGGTCTACAAGAATACATTTAAACATACAAAGACTCAGCACTCTTGACTATAGGCCATTTATCAGCCAAGAATACCCTCTTTTCGTACTGTTCCAACTATTGAGTGGCACTCCTCACTCTCAGCCAAATAAGCCCCGCAGCACAGAAATAATGGCAAAAGTCAGGCTGCACCTAGGTGCTCAAAGAAATCTAACTTATTACTTCAATCACTCTAGACATTTAGACAAAGCATAGAAAGTTAAAAGCAGCATGGTATTTATTAGAAGAATAATAATAATACCACTCTTAATGATAGGACTGTCTGAATATATATAGTCTTTAGAAAAAGCTTACGAAAAAAAGTAGAGATGACAAGGATGAATGTCCTAGGGAGGTGTTTGATTTAGCAATCGATGTTCATGATGCCTTTCTGACGACCAGTGCCATCTTCGTCCGTTCTTCTTCTTCTCCTTCTGTACTTTCTTCTTCTCCTTCTTCTTCTTCTGACGTTGCTTTCAAAATGAGGCATATTTATTATGAAATGTCATGCCGTGGTTTCACAACAAATGCACCTAATTGGTTGGCTGTCAATATGATTGATGAATTCTTCTCAAACTCTAATCTATCTTTTCCCAGATAATAAAGTTCTTTGATTTTGCCTCATGTCCGTCTTTCCCAGGCTGTAAACCAAATTGTTGTCCCAACTGTCCATATCAATAGCCTGAGGTATCGACTCAGTCTTCCTTTCCCAGGTTATAAAGTAACTGAGCCACCAGCATGTCTTCCTTTCAATGTTGAAACAGCTGTTTTAAAAGTGAGGTGTAAGAAAACCTGCTTTGATTTGTCTTAAATCTAGTTCATCTGCTGTTTTATCTTGACCAAAATATAATGGAAAATTAAACCAAAATGTACAGATTTTACACACCATAACATGTGTGAAGACTGAAATCCAAATATCAAATAAACACTTTCACAAAAGGTACATGTATAACAAAACAATTGCGCTTTTATTCAAGAATATAACCGAAGGAAAAGAAATCGGGTCAGGGTACGACACTGACACGACCACTTGGGTGGTGCAGCGGGAAGAACTGCTGACTCATAATCAAGAGGTTGCAGGTTCGATATCGGGCGGTCCAAGAATTACCATTTTGAGTAGTGAGCTGTTCTTATTGTTACTATTGCACAATAAAAACACACATTTGTTTTGAGTCTGTAACAGCTGTTGTAAATTTATGGTACTTGTAAAGGTTAACATTTTTTTTTAATACAGTTTTATTGTCTCAGTCACGTTCACACTCCCCACGATCTGACGCTGCTGTTTTCATATAAAGATGTGCTATAATAGCGGTGAACTCAGATGAGGATTAGGGTTCTACATCGGAGAAAGAGAACAGAAGCCCTCCCGGCAAGAAACATCCACTCACATATAAGAACAACGCAGCAGCACCAGACACAAAGGCGAAAGATGGCACCATTTGGATGCAGCAGCAGGTCGGGCGTCATCCTTCCAGTCAGTCTACCCCACAGGTGTCCTTCAACGAAACAGAGCTTGCCAAGGTATCGTTGTGTTTGTGATTATGTTTTGTCATGGTCTTTATATGAAAAACATTTATATGTTACTTGTATAAAATCCACATTGAATGTTATTTACCTCTGTTTATTTACTTATCTTCGTATAACATAAAGTCAGAAGTAGACTTTAAAGAGCAACAATGGAGCATCACAAGGAACACTCCTGACTCCTTTTCTTTTCACCTTGTACACCTCCAACTATAAATATAACACCAGGGGCCTCATGTATAACGCCGTGCGTAGAACTCACACTATAACATGGCGTAAGCACAAAAGCGGGATTGTGCGTACGCACAGAAAAATCCAGATGCAGGAATCTGTGCGCACGCATACTTTCACGTTCTTCTACTACATAAATCCCGATTTGCGTGAAAAGTAACGCACGTGCACGCGCCTTCTGTCCCGCCCCAACTCCTCCCAGAATTACGCCTCTTTGAATATGCAAATCAATATAAATAGCCTTCTGTGAAAAGACAATGGGAAAAGCACGGGAGAAAATATAAGAATTTCAGCGAATACCAAGTGGAGGCAAAGGAAAAACGTACTATTTGTTGGTTTAAACAGTGGTATAATCAACAAAAGAAAGCTGATCGAGTGACAGTGTGTCGGAGAAACTCGAAGGCTCAACTTCACAAAGTCGCACAGTGCCCCGAAATAAAAAAGAAATCACATATCAAAGTCGCCGTGAAAAAGCGAGTCGTAGCCCACCGTCTGAGTGTCATATGAAAGCTTATTAGGGTACAGACAAAAAAAAAGGCACACAGTGGGGAAAAAAGCACGAAATGTCAACTTTAATCTCGAAATTTCCACTTTAATCACGTAGTTTATTTTGCCATTAAAGTAGAACATCTTAAACTTCATCTTAAAATCGTTTAATTTACTAGTTTCTCAAATCCTATTGTAACTAAAGTGGCATGTTAAATGCTTTGTTCTGTATTTGATCTTCTATGTGCTCTATGTGTATGAATCACTACCTGCTTTTTAAACGGGCTTTCTCTTTCTCCGACAGGACACATACTCCATTACATTCTTGATATTACAGCTCTCTGAATAATTAAAATACTGAGATGTATACGTGATATCTTTTTCATGATGATAGGAATGAAAGCATGTTATTAAACATGGGAACACGGTGGCGCAGTGCTTGTTCATGTCTCACGCAAGAGGCTTGCTGCGCCATGCGCAACCTTCAGTTAAATAATTTATCACAGCAGTACTGTCTCTTTCAAACGTACTAACCTCCAATTCCTGTCCTTACTTTTCTTTCTCCAAAAACTCAATCGCCACACAATAAGCTATGTAATAGACGTGAAGCCATCTGTAAGCTTAGAACTTCGATTCTTCAAAACTTTTAAGGAACATTGAAATATCTTAGTAGTACATGTTTAATTATTATATCCGTCTATCTTTCCAGTGTCGCGTCAGCACCAGCAATAATACAGCGCAAGGCAGGAACAATTACTGAACTAGCTAGCGCTGCGGCACCGTGTCCTCACATGTTTAATTATTAACAATACAGATTATTTAAATAAAGTTAAAGTTTTATCTGTATAATATAATCAACATGTTTTGCTGCATTTCATCTTAGAAATGAATACCGTCATCACATGTAAATACGCGCTTTATAAAGTGGCGCAGGTTGTGCAATATTATAACTGTAGTGCAAGTTTACAGTGAGGTGATTGTACTTATAAGTAAACAATTATATAAGGAGCAGTTGATGGACTGATTTAGTGTTTAGAGTTCTTGGGATGAAACTGTTTCTAAACTGCAAAGTCTGTACAGGGACTAAAGCGTTTGCTGTGGCTCAGGCAGCATCTGCTTCATGCTGTGTACCGATAATTCTCTTTCCAATCAGCTGCTGCTGTGATTTCCCACTCAGATACAGTAATATAAATACTCTGAGTGGTGCAGTGAGAGTAATGTGGAAAAAGATGATCTGCTGTGGCAACCCTTAACGGGAGCAGCTGAAAGAAGATGCAGTGAGAGTTACAACGCTAAAGCAGTTATGGTATTTGGAATACTATGGCTATTCCCTGGACCATTATATTGCTACAGGTTAATTACAATCAGATGCATTACACTAATAAACAATATGCAGTTAATTTCAGTGTATTTATAAAGCCACGCCAGGAATGTGGATTTAAGAAAGAAAGAGTGATCACACAGGAACAGTAGCACTGCTTTGACACTGGGTGCCGCCAGTCTGCAAAACCGGGCGGATAAATTGCGTACGCCAAGGAATGAGTTACCGTGGAAATGTGCGTGGCTTTACGCCAAGTTTAGGTTTTATACATCGCGATTTGAGCGTGGAAAGGTTCGTACGCAACATTTCTGTGCGTACGCACCGTTTATACATGAGGCCCCAGGTCATGTCATTTGCAGAAATTCTCAGGTGATTCTGCACTTATAGGGTGTATCGATAAAGGCAACAGAGTACAGGAGTCAGGTGGAGAACTTTATTTATTTGTGCAAAGAGAATGGTCTGCATCTCAACATCAGTAAAAACCAAAGAACAGGTTGTTGACTTTTGCTACACCAAAGGGACTCTATGCCCGGTCACTATTCAGGGAATTAATGTAGATGTGGTGTACTGCTACAAGTACTTAGGGGTCCAAATTAAAGACAGCCTGGACTGGTCGTGTAACAGAAAGAACTATATATGAAAGTGCAGAGCAGACTCTTTTTTTTTTCTTAGCAAACTGTGCTCATGTATTGTAGGAAGTGTCATCCTTCACATCTCTTTGATGGGCAGTGTGATATTCTATGCTTTAGTGTGCTGGACCAGTACCATCACTTCAAGAAAGTGATGAAGGTAGGCTCAGTTATAGGACACACTTTCTATCCACTGAAGGCAGTAGAACAGGAGACAATGAAAACAAACGCTTTTGCATCTTGCCTTACATCCAGTGCAGCTGCGATAATCACTGGCTCTATGTGATCCCAAACTGGGCCAATTAAATTTCCCCTCAGCACATGCAAGATTTAATGTACACTTACAACTTTTATTCAGCTTTTTTCAGTTGCTTGCATGCCAAGCACATGCTTAACCTCTTTCTCACTAGCTGCCAGCAGATGACCAGTGCACTGACATGCATGATGTTGCACCAACAACAGCAGGTAATCTTTGCGAAAAAAAGCAATACTGAAAAATAAAATAGTAACTGTTTTTTGAGTGCTGAGAATATGCTATTGTAGTAATTCAGTAATGCATATCTGTATGTTTTTATGCTGGAGGAGTTTTACTTCTCAGTTGACCTGTGAGTTCCTCAAAATTTGCCAGGTGCAGGTAGTGACTGAAGAATAGGTGGGCTTGTCTGTCCAGCTTGTCCAGTCCAGTATGTTGCCACCAGTAAATGCAGATGGAAAGTAAATCAGTAGAGAAACACATTTAGTTTTCCATCTGCACATCTGTTATTGTGACCAAAGAGGACTTTGGACTATGAATTAAATTCTAAAAGTGAATCTGTTGAACAGGAAGATGACTTTTGAAAATGGTAACCTGAATAAAGGTGAAGGTGAAGAAATACAGTATGTGTTAATAGTCTCCACCGAAACTGTGCCAGCCTGTGAAAGTGAAACAGCCATAGTACATCGACTTTTGTGATTAAATGGAGCCTTTGCCCAATTTGTACTTTTCAGAGACGAATATGATAAAATAAAATGTTGACATCTAAAAACACTAGTAATTGGAGAGAAGCAGGGATATTGTGAAGCAATAAATCAAACACTGGGATTGTGTACATTAATCTACAAAATGATAATATATTGTCTGAAAATGATCTAGCTGTTAAAAATCTTTAAAAGTAATTAGTTTTTTGTTTTTTTTTCAAAATCTGTTTTCTAACTTTATCCAAGTAAAAACCATTCGCTGTATTGGGTTGCTGCAACTGTTTGGAACTTTTTTCTTTGGCAAGTGGAAGAAATGTATTTTTTTGGCTCTGGGATTACTACACTGAAGTGTTTATGGATTTGTTTTTGTATTTTGTGGCAGATTTCATGACTTACTATGTACAGTTTTGGCAGGAGGATTTACTAAATTTTATCAAGTTATTTAAAGGGCACACAATGAAGGTGTGAACCAAAATGACTCCTAAATATGACTTTTAAATGCTATACTATTTAAGACTTGTTTATACACCATTATGTAAAAATAATGCTGGTCTTTATTTATGATGTGATGTATTATTGCCATTGTGATGACATTATTACAAGTATATTGTACATGTTAACATTTTATTTATTTATTCTCATTTTATCATTCTGAGAATAATGCAACATTTAAGCTTATCTTCCACTGTCAAAGCAAAGAAAATGAAAAATATGGAGGGTTTCACACAAAGACTTCTTTCTTCTACAGTATACTTATGGTTGCTGGGCTCCTCTTCTCTTCTGAAATCTCCACATATGAAAATAAAGAGATTAGAGTCTGAAGGTGCCATTCTTTTATATAAATTCACATGTATACAAAAAGGGTTTTTGCACAAAGTACAAGTTGAATAAACTTCAGTGGTTCTATATGAAGAAGCGTAGATTGACACAATTAGATGGAGCAGCTTCTCCTCAATATTTTAGATGCCACATTTTCTTTGTGTTGTTACAGTACATCACTCTCTCTCTGTTTGTCTTCACTGGCTGCTCACTTTTCCTTCCCACCTGTGAGACTCTGTTCTTTGTCACACTATGATCTATGATTGTAAAGTGTGGTATTATTAATTCTATACAATTTACTTGTAATGCTTAACTTTATGCTATAACTTAAGTAGTTTTATGCTTCACTTGTGTCAACTGCCAATTGGCTTTCAAATATGCAATATTTAGGGGATATGCTCATTTTATGAATTTTGCTAATGCTTCACAAAATTCACCTTCTGGGAATTTTTGCCTTTTAATGCCCTAGATTGGGTCAATTAAAAGGGGTTGATTCAGATGGCAGCTATGCCAATGTTTCATAAAAGCAGTCGCAAGTCATTGATATTTGGTTTCCACTTGTAGGCAATATGAGGGGTGGCACAAGAAAGAGTAGCTCAAAAAACACATTCAGGTGAAGCTAGTGTGACTTCCTGCTAACGTTATTTTTTTGTTCATTCAGTATACCAAATTCATTGAAACAGTATTTAAGATGTGTAACCTCTTCAAACTGACATATAAGTGATTTATAAAACAATATCTAGTTGTGAATGCTCCTGTCGAAATGCACAATTCAGCAGCTTGTGAAGTATGGGAGTGCTGCTGGTTCAGTGAGCAATATAAAGGTTGTAGGTGACATTGCAGATCTCATGGAAAGAAACAGGAAGAGGCAGGTGGGATGACCCCAGAAGTGACAACAGAGGAGGAGAGCTGTCAGTCTTCCTTTCTGCAGAGGGAGGAAAGCAGAAGTTGTTATCACACAGTGCCATGTCCTAGAGCAGTGCTTCCCAAACTCGGCCCTGGGGGTACCCTGTGGCTGCAAGTTTTTGTTCCAACCAGATTCATAATCAGTGACAACACCTGATAACACTGATCTCATTTAATTAGCCGGCATTTTTTTTCTCTTATTCTACATTCAGAAAACCACAGTAGCATGATTTTTACATTTGTAAGACTTTTAGAAATATTTCTGCTTTTGCTATAGATTTAAATGCTTAACTCTCTTTTGTTGATTTTATTCTATTTTGCCCTTTCTCTGTGCAGTTTCTTCCCTTCATTTTATCTTAATAATGAAAATTAAAAATGAACAGAGCAGACAATCAGACAAACAACATAGAATCATGAATGGCTGACCCACTAATTAGTAAATAATGGATTAATTAAACAATTAGAACACCTGGAAAACTAGAATGAAAATGAAGATGAAAATATTGTTAAAAAGAAAAAAATACATTCCCATATAAGTGTGTGGTACATTTTAACTAGTGCTGGGCAATTATTCAAATTTTTAATTGCGATTAATCACATGGTTGTCTGTGATTAACCACAATTATCCGCAGACAATCACAACAATCAAATTGTGATGTGCAAAATTCAATAATGAACTCAAAATTAGTGTATTGCGTGTATTTGGTTTGCAAACACTTTAAACAAATAAGGTGCTTTTTGACAACAGTATTCCCTTTACATAGCAGCAGTTCAAATATTTCTTGTAAATCTCAGCTTAAACATTAATGTAATCAAATCAAATATACAACAAAAGCTATTTGCCACTGCCAGGGCATTAACGTTTTATCTAGTTTGTTATACTGTAGAAAAACAAGTTACCCTCGTCCAGAGCCACGATCATAACATTATAACAGGCACCTTCCGAGCAACAGCAAGTTAACATTTCTAAATCTGTTTTCTTTTTTATCTGAACTGATACCAGCAGAAACATTTTCTTTTATCAGAGAGCAGCATAAACAGTCTATGTTCAGTAGCAACTCTTTGAGGGCTAATATTTTTTCTGAAAAACTCAGTTATGGTTTCACACATAAATCGACATAAAATGTCTGTTGCTGCCTGTTTTACCTGCTGTCGCTGCCTGTTTGCAACAGCAGTGGCTCGATGGCTGGCAGGAATGCACGGTGGGCTGGCTGCCCTGCTGTCTTTGTGAGACAGGTGTGTGGGGGTGACAGATGCACTGAGACGCAATATGGTTTGTACCTCCTGTCATTGTAAGTGTCTGTCCTCCCAGGCGAACGTTGCCATAGGTGCATCAGCTACCGATCAACTGATGCCGGTACCTCACTTTCGTTTTTGATCTACATCTCCAGATCACTTGCATCAAAATCAGAGTCCAACAAATCAGATTCCGATTCAGCAGTAATATGAAAAAAGTTTTGCTTTGAGCATTCACTTTGGTATCTCTCCACATGCCATTTTGGAAGCTGTTTCCTCTTCGCTACTCATGCACGTGCAGGGAATCGAGGTCAAATCAACAAAGCTAACTTTCCTTCTAGCAAAAGCATATCGAAAAGTGCTGTAACAAGAAGATCACTGATCTCTGTCGATCGCTAGCGAGACCGAGGCTTTCAAAATAATAATAATAACAAAAGCTGTATTAACACATGATAAAATAATTGTCTGCATTAAATAATTAATGTGTTAACACGATGATAATGCGTTAACTTGTCCAGCCCCAGTTTTAACATATATACATATTTTTTAACCAAATTTAGTTTTCTAATTTCTATATTGTTCCCAAAAACACAGAACATGAGAAATAATAGTTCAGGAGTCAAATTAAAAACAGAAGCTGGTTGGAACAAAAACCTGCAGCTACAGTGGGTCCCCAGGACCGAGTTTGGGAAGCACTGTCCTAGATCAACAGAGAATTAACATCACTAATGCCCTTGAACTGTCTCTGATATATATATGCGTGACTGTGTAAAAACCTAAAAGCGGCACCTGTCTATATGTCGGTAATAAATGTAACAGGTGGCGATTAAGCTGGATATATCTTGATTTGGATCCCTCAAACTCTGGAGGGGAAGTATCCACAAGACCTTCAATGGAGGCCGACATGTCATCACAAGGCACAACACTTATTTCTAATAAAATTTTCAAATGCAGGACAACCTTTTTATTGTTTTCACTGAATTAAATTCCTGTACTTTTCTGCACATTGACTGTCCAAGATAGAAAAGCATTTGTTACTTCTTGCTTTTGTTACGACACACTTTAGTTGTGACATCCCAGACGTAAAAAGGAAGCAGCTTGTCTGGTAGGTATTGTTTGTCGATATTTGGATGATTATTATATTTGGACTCCACAGAATGATGCACACCTACATAGTGGCTCTAATGTAAAGTAATAAAATGACCGATTGACGAGACTGTTTAATCAATGGGTTGGCTGGCTGATGTTGAATTTGATTCAAAAATTTGTGGCAGATGAAATTTAATGTAAGCAAATATAAAGTCTTACATATAGGATGTAAAAATGTTAGGTTTGAATACAGGATAGGATAGATGAACATTGAAAGTATAACTTTTGAGAAGGACCTAGTCACAGTGGATCAGTCTCTATCTACACCCAGACAATGCACAGGAGCCATTATGAAGGTTAATAGGATGTTAAGCTACATAGCATGTACTGAAAGTCAAAGAAAATTTACTTAAAGTGTACAATAGTGGGGCCTTATCTGGAGTACTGTGAGCGATTTTGGTCTGCGTATTACAAAAGGCTCTGCAGATTTCAAGACTGGACTATGAAGATTGAAATAGTTGAACTTTTTTAATTTAAGTCAAAGTCAAACTGAACTTTATTGTCATCTCAACCATATACAAGTATACAGATAGACGAAATTGCGAAGCTCAGGGTCCACAGTGTAACAACATGATGTGCAAATAATAAATTAAAAACAGAATTAAAATTTTAATTTCAAATTAAAACACAAACAAGACAAGACATTGTGCAAAGACAAGATAAAGAAGTAGCAGCAATATTGATGTGTAAGATATGTAATATAATAAATAAATAATAAATAATAGATATAGATAATACAGAAATTATCAGCGTATGATAATAGTTGTTTAAGACATGTGTAAACAATGACCGGTCAGAATGTTTCACAGCAGAAGGATAACAAGAGTGTCAAAATACTTAAAGGTCAGTATGAGATTTTCAGTTCTTTTCTACATGCACACTTGCCTTTACAGGACAGTGACTTGCATATATAAAAGTTCTGTTTTTAGAGGTGGTTGAGGTCGTGTGGAAGGTCCCAGGGGGCATCCTGGTGTTAAGAAGTCTAACAGCTTGGGGGTAAAAACTCTCCTGCAGTCTGGCAGATCTGGCTTTGATGCTGCAGTATCTTCTCTTGGAAACAAACAAACAGAGATTAAATCTTGATATGATAGAAGAGTTTAAAATCATGAAAAGACGTAGAATGGTGAATTCCAGCCGGTACTTTAAAATAAATTCTTCAAGAAGAACAAAAGTAGCACAGACAAAAAACCTGTTATGGATAAATTTTGAACAAATGTTAAAAACTTTTTCTTCACAAATGACCATAGACACATGGAATAAATTACCAAGTAGTGTGGTAGACAGTAGCAATTTAGGGGCTTTCAAAACCTGACTTGATGTTGTTTTGGAAAAATTAGACAAATAGGAATCTCAAGCTTTCTTAAGCTAAATGGTCTGTTCTTGTCAAAATTGTTCTAATGACTCCTAATGATGAATCAAGCTGGAGAAAAACAAGGTATTTTAGCTGAACCAATCACTTTCCTCCTCCTTCCTCTAAGTTCAGTCTGGCTAGTTAGCAGAGATTGGCCTGATAATCTGTTTTCCCTTACACTATTTTGTTGTTTTGTTTTGTTATCAGTGTTGATATTTGCCAATAATGCCTTGGAAAAAAGGAATGTGTATGGTTGCAGCAGTCAAAATGGAAAGTCTTAGCTACTGCAAGTCCCAATAAAGTTGTCTGAAATTTATTCCCTGTGTTGTATTCAGCTTAATTTAAATAACAATAAAAGCCAATATATCTGTAACCCTCTTTCCTATGCCTGAAAACCATTGCCATTTCCTGTTTTTCTTCTGAGTGATAATTTGTTTCGACACTGTAATAAACATTACTGATTTCTTGCGAAAACTTAATTTATTTAGGTATATGATCAGAGGCTGGCCTACAGTTACAATCATTAATGGCAATTTTTCATTATTTCATACTGTAACAAAGGACAAAGAGAGATCATAAAGGGTTGGGAAACCAGCAGCGATCCCTGTATAATTGTTGGCAGAAAAATAACAAAAGCAATTTTAACATCTGGCAGAAAAATAACAAAAGCAATTTTAACATCTGTCACTGTAACATCTTTCCAGAGAAAAGTCTTCTACTGGACTAATTCAAGATGGCAGTTGTGGTAGCTATCAAGCAGGAAGGCAGGAAGAAGTGGGCCCAGGCCACTGGAAACCAGAAGTGACATCAGAAGATGACTTTGAGCTGTCAGTCTTCTGACCTGTGCTTAGCGGAGGAGGAGAGGCATTAAAAGACAATGTCAGCCTTTGGCCCGAGGTGGAATTAACATTCAATGAGCGCTGATATTGTCTCCCATGTGCACATGTGTGACACCTACATAAATACACAGAATTATTAGAAACTTTTACATTTCAATACACAATAGAGGGTTTGAAACTTGAAGGTATGCCTTTTGAGAAAGATCTAGGAGTTACAGTGGACCTATCTCTATCTACAGTGCATCAAGACAGTGCACAGAAGGAATCAAGTAAGGTACTAGAATGTTAGATAATATATATTGATATGAAGAGTATAGGTCAGGGGAGTTATGCTTATGAGTCTAATGAGTCCCCACCTGGAGTAATATGTAAAGTTTTGGTGTCCATATTACAAAAAAGATGTAGCAGCACTTAGAGGTATGAGCTATGAGGCTAACCTCTCGGGCACCACACTGCCCTTAATTTTCTAAATGTGTTGGGTTGCTGTTCTATAAAAGCATTGATATTTTTAGAATTATTTCTATTTAACATTCTTTTTTTCTTAAATTTTGTTCAAAAATGTGTTAGCCAAATCAGAAGTTTTCTTCTTTCCTGTAATTCTTGTGTGTGTTTGAGTTATGTTGAGTTTGTTATATGTCTTCATTTCTTGACCATTTTTAAAAGTTTAATTTCCCCCTTGGAACAAATAAAATGCTATCTATCTATCTATCTATCTATCTATCTATCTATCTATCTATCTATCTATCTATCTATCTATCTATCTATCTATCTATCTATCTATCTATCTATCTATCTATCTATCTATCTATCTTGCTTATACAGCATATGCACAATATTAACATTTGAAACATGTTTTTAAAAATTATTTTAAAAACAACCCTTTGAGTATGAATAAAACATTGCAAAACTTGTTTATTTTCTGGTCTAATGGATGCAACTGTAAAGTTAGAGGGTTAAGAATGCTGAATTTATTTATAATTCTTATGATGTGGCAGTCCAATGTTAATTAAGATAGATTTACTCAAAGGCATCCTACATTTGCCATATTTTTAAAGAAAAAGCCCATAAAGCCACAAACATAATTGGAAATAATGACCTACTATATCCACATCTAATCATGTAACTCTCCCAGTGCTCAATTAATACCTTGGGTGGCATGCCACTTACATGTTTCTCTCAAGCTGGAGCTTCTCCTCCTCTACAGTTCTATGAATTTTAACTCAAGCACGTTCTTCATGGTGTGCCTTTCAAATTTCTCTAGAGACCATCCAAGCATTATAATGGAGCAAGTGTTAGTAAACTGTAAAAAGATATTTAAGGAATACACACACACACACACACACACACATATATAGAATTTTCACTGTCCTCAGTGCAGTTCAGAGCAAAGGAAAAATAATCTTGCTTAAGATGTTGAATGTGCACAACAGATCACTCTTGCTCAATGTGAATAATCATCAATCCACAATATCTTTTTGCTGTGAACTGTAATCCCCTAACTTTGACATTTTTCTTCCCTTTTAGACATGCTAACGTTGTTTTGTCGTAGTAGGGTCCTAGGGTGACCATATTCCCCTCTTTACATTATGCTGCTTATTACATTGACCACTCTCTCACTCTCAGAGTTGACTGCTGTTGTGGATAAATACCTCCCTCTTTCTTTTATACCTACAATTCCAGACAATTAGATAGGTTACTAGAACAGGCAGGACAGAAGGTTCTTATAGGTTTCTAATTATGGCCAAAATGTAAATAAGGAGAGTAAAATGAGTGGGTATCACTTTAGATTAGGTGTCTTTAATTATGCTCTACTTACCATGTAATTACCTGTGTAATTACAGAGCACTAGGCGTTATTACCTTGTATTTACCGTGTAATACAGTGTAACGCTATCATTAAGTATTCAGTTGTAATTATTATTCCACAATTTTTAAAAGTGCGTATGTATACAGATTACAATTGAGTGCTTAACCACAGCATTACATTGTGTTACACAGTAAATATAAGATAATAACACTTAGTTACTCTGTAATTATACAGGTAATTACACAGAAAGTAATCTAAAGTGATACCATTCAGTGCTGGTTAAAGTAATACAACCTGATAAATAGGCTGTCACATGGCCTTTTGTCTTATTATGTTGCTTAGTCTTTGGTCCAACTTGATCTGGCATGGCCCTTGATCCAGCATGCCATCTGCATAGGGCAGCAGTAATGTGCTGAATCAGTGTGGGGGTGCAATTCCCAATAACTCCATTCAGATATGACCCATCCCTTCCAGTCCAGATTTGTTTCTGTCAGTATTCTCTCCATTTTCAAAAGATGCACAAATGTAGTTTATGATAAACAAGAAATAGAGGATATATGGGTAATTAAGTCCATAAGCTTAAGTCCAGGCTTTCTTCCTGTGGAGATGGCTCATTGAATTTAAAACATGGCCCACTCTAGTCAGCTCTCCCTTTCCCTGTCACAGATGGCCAGAGCACTTAATAAAAGGTCTTATCTGATCGAGTAGGGTCTTCAATGTGTCAGAGCAACAGATGGGTTCTCTGCCTTCCTTGCATTTTAAAATTAGATAGCTAGAAAATAACTTCTCTGCCTATTTAAAACATTCATATTGTTGGAAATTATTAATAAAAATATTATCAACCTATGTGCTACATATTCTTCATTACATTCTATGATATTATTTTATTAGAAACGAGAAAACTACATTAAATGCAGAACACTATCTTTATTTTTGGCAAATTAAGAGGATTTTTTAAAAATCCTTATGAGCTTCATAACATCAGCAAGTAGCTAGGAAGCTGTCAGATTTGAACATGAATTTTAATTTTTAAAATAATAAATACTAAACATCTGTTGTTTAAATTGTCTTCAGTTCAAGGTCTCAATGATCACAACACATCCAAGCAGCATATGTACAGTGTTGGATGATGTCAATGTGTGTCACAATGCATTTTCATGTACAGTCTTACAGTCATTCAAACAAGGCCAATATTAAGGCACCATTTAAAGTAACACATATAAGAAATTGGGATATATTTTTGTTGGGTTTATTATATTGTATGAAATGAGAAAGTAAGTGAACCATATCTAACTTTTCCATCAACAATTTTCTTCCCTATCTTTCCTAGTGAGGATTTATGGTGGCAGCACACTGAATTGGGCAGATCGAGCTTCCCTATTCCCAGCTACTTTTTCCAGATCTTTCTAGATGCACCCAAGGCAGTCAAATGATAGAGTCACTGTTTATGCACTCTATGGCCTCAGCCGGCACATAGCAGCTGGCTTAGAACTAGTGCAGACCAGGGGAATCCGACTATTTAATTAAAACAAAGCATTGCGAGGGCCAAGAGTGGTGTTGACGCAATGCGATTTCTGCCCAGTGCTCTGAATGTCAAACTGAAAAAATTCAATGAAGCTCGGATAAACGGTGGGAGTAACTATGACTCTCTTAACTAGCCAAATGCCTCATCATCTAATTAGTAATGTGCATGAATGGATGAACGAGATTCCCACTGTCCCTACCTACTATCTAGCGAGACCACAGCCAAGGGAACGGGCTTGGCAGAATCAGCTGGGAAAGAAGACCCTGTTGAGCTTGACTCTAGTCTGGCATTGTGAAGAGACATGAGAGGCGTAGAATAAGTGGGATGCCGGGCCATCTGGCAACGGCAGTGAAATACCAATACTCTTATAGTTTTTTCACGTACCCAGTGAGGCGGGAGAGGTAGCCCCATGGGGCTCTTGCTTCTGGCATCAAGTACTCAAGCTACCCTCGGGTGTGACCCGCTCCGGGGACAGTGGCAGGTGGGGAGTTTGACTGAGGCAGTACACCTGTCACACTGCAACGCTGGTGTCCTAAGGCAAGCTCAGGGAGGCCAGAAACCTCCCGTGGAGCAGAAGGGCAAAAGCTCACTTGATCTTGATTTTCAGTATGAGTACAGACCGTGAAAGTGGGGCGCTTGAATACAACTATTCTTATGCTATTGCATAGCCCATCACTCATACATAAATTACGCAATAACATTACGATACATCCTTCTTTCAACAATAATTCGGCCAATAGAAGACTGGATGGTGTTAACGGTTGTAGATATTCTACGGGATATTCTAAGTTGATGTTTTCATCTTCCGCACCATCTCCACCAACTCTTTCAGCATAGTCTATTGACATGCATTTAACCAATTTGCCATGTAACCAATCGACAATTTTCACGTTAATTCGTTTGACATCGTTTCTCAATGCTACGATTGCCCGTGTACTCATGTCTTGTTGATAACCCTTCAGGAAATTCTTCAATAAGATTTGGACATAAGTCTTCTTTTATTGGGAACTTAAAGTGAGGAAAATGTAAAAATGTATAAGAGCTGATAGCCAGGAACTGTGAATGAATGGTGGGAGGACTGTGGGCGTGGGCCGTTAACTGGAAATGGTTGAGAGGAGGGCGGGACTTGAAAAAATCTCTTGGCAATAGTCTCGTCTCGCCTAAAGATTTTCCTTTATAATAGAATGATATATAATATACTGTATATGTATGTACATATAAACTGTACACATTCATCATGTACAGTACTGTACAGTGGCAAACAATCGGTAACAAAAAACATGTTATTAAGGTATAACATCTGTACTTTTATCTTATAGCCAGCAAAAAGGGAAAAAAAGAAGTAACACATTTATGTTAATAAAAAAACAAGACATTTGTCCTAATTCCACAAAACTTCAGATAATGGTAACAACTGTAAACTAATGATCTGCATCAAATGATAGATCTTGCAAGGTAGGACAGAGTCCCATAAACATGACATTATACTCTGTTTCATTTAATTATTTTTAAATGCTCTATTGAAACTCACACCCACATGCCACAGACACATTAATTAGAACTTGTTCCTTTTACACTGTTGCCACTTTCTCATAAAACAAGTTCAAAAGGTAAGCTTTATGCAGTTGTGATTACCAAAAACCAATCCTTTGAGTGATTTAAAAGCTGCTGTTTTCAAAGTAGTAATGGATCTTGTAGTCTGGAGGTGAAGGCTAAACTGGCAAAAAAAAAATCCCATTAAATGCAATCAAGGGTGTCCATCCAGGGATCAGTGGGTCATCAGAATATAGTGCCCTCTGGTAGCCCCTGAGTCCTGAGAAGCCTTCTAGCACTTACATTGTTATCAACTAGTGACCAGTGCTTTCCTTGTGCTAATCCAGGAAGCTCTTTAAGTCTTACTTGTAACCCTGGTGTAGGTGCTTTCAATACACCTAGCCCATAGACAGGCTTTACTGTATCTGGAAAACCTTTGCCATCCACCCCATTAATTATGTTTATTTTATGAGTCCATGTGCCACACTCATGTTCATTCACTCCTTGAGCTAATTGGGAAACTTGTTCTCGTATACGCACACATATATGTCTTTGTTTTTCAGTTCAATTTCTGTTGACATGATTTCTCAACAAAATATATTCCACTCATATAAAAAAAGTCACTTAAATTTCCAGGGTGGCCAACTTCAATCCTTGAGAGCAGCAGTGGCTGCAGGTTTTTGTTTCAACCCAGTGGCTTAATTAGAAGCCAATCCTCACCAATAATAGATTTTATTTACTTCCATGGCTTGTTAGTGTTTTAACACTAATATGTCTGTCCATTCTTAAATCACAGATTTTTCCTCTCTAATAGTACATGTATCATCCAAGTGGTTTGAAGCCTAAAACGGATGAGTAATTTTCAGTTCTTAACTTTCTCTTCAGTTTCCTTCTGAGTACTTAATTAAACCAAACAGTGAATGAAACCAGATGTAGAACTGCTGGTGCCTTTGTTATTTGCATCTTATGGCTAATAAGGAGCAGTTAAAACAATGAATACAGCTGTTTAAGACTAAAATAAGCAATTGAGGGTTCAAAATCTTAGCAGGCGAGACAAATAAAATGAAGCAGAAAAATGTCACTTGAACAATTAGTGCTTCATCAGCAGTGAATAATTTCTAATGAAGCAATTGGGTTGAAACCTGAAGCCACTGCAGCATTTCAGGACTGACATAGCTCAGCCCTGATTTAAAGGATTTGAGTCTTAAATAGCAAATAAACTACATGAAGTTAATTCATAGCAGCAACTATTCGCTAATTTAAAAAATGGTTAGAATGAAAACCTGTGGCCACTTTGGTTCTCCAGGATCAGAGCCAGCCACCCCGCTAAACAGTACCTTTCGCAGTGAGGAGTTATACAAAGCCTATCAGATGTGTGCCATAACAGGCAGTAGACTAACCAACTTAATTCTTGTTCATTTTAATCACTTACAAGATCATCCTATAATGGTCTCTGGATGTAAAACCTTGATGTATTACCCCATTGTTCTTATTTCTCAATTGTTTAAATCTGTCTTCCTGGGGCAGAATGCAATTTAGAAATAAATTCAAAGATTTCATCAGGCTTTATTTCATTTCTGGGATTAATTACTTTGTAAACTGACAAAGTCTCATCCTGGCTGTAAGTAGGGCAGAGTGCTCATTTTGGAAAAAATCTGATTTCAGTGTAGTAAACATACCGTTAATTGAACTATTTGTACAATGTTTACTTTTTTGACCCCAGACAGTTCAATTACACATAACTCTGTTAGTCGCCTACGTTGATAATGCTGTTTGGCTGTATATTGTAATTATACCATTCTATTTATCCATATAGTTTTTGACCCTTTACGCTACATTCTGTGGGATCTTTTTTTCAAATGTGGTAGTAATGTCTATCCAGGGTCATCAGCTGTGAGATGTCTGACCAGGCTGTAGTGATGAACTCTTTTTTTCTTTTAAATACAATTTAGAGCAGATGTACATTGTCTTCATCAATTTTGTGAGCATTCTGATTTAACCACGATATTGAATCTCATTTCTAAACTGCTATCTCTAGGACTGATGGGACCACTTAGTAATTCCATCTTGGGTGGGATTAGGTATATGTTTGTTTTAATTTGCCTGCTTTAATGAGTACATATTTGTCATTGCATACTGCTGTGATCTAACGTTAACACGTGGGGGTTGAGCTAATAGCCTTGCTAGTCAACATTACAGCTGCAATTATTTTATTTGTAATGTGGTTCAAGCAAATCTGCTATATTTCAGCATATAAATCACAAGGTCAGGATTATTAGTGCTTGAACCCTGCTACAGCCTGAGAATGCTCAGTGTTTTGCATATAAATGTGCATAGGATAAGGGCAACATCTTTAAAGATTTAATGAAATTTATGCTGTCCAGAAGTGTGACTCAGCACAAGCCTGGTGCATTCTCTCCAGTTTTTGTTTTGGAGCAGACAACCTCCTCTGGCTCTAAATTGGAATATCATTAATATAGCCATAATGTGCTCATGAAAAGGCAAGGGGCCAGGCACTGATTAGACTGTTGTGCAGGCATATGCCTGACTCTGTGGCAGTGTGTTGTAATCTCTGATTCAGATAAGTGCACAAGGAAGCCATGACCCTGACTCTCATCACCAAGGAAACAAAAGACAAATATTGAGTTGAGGGAATCAGGCAGTTTGGATCATCAAAGCTAATGTTTTCTCTTCCAGGAATATGTTCAACATAAAAAATACAGTACCTTGTCTTTGAACTTCTGAAAAAAAATTATATTTGGCTGTGAATTCTTTAAAATTATATACATTGAGTATACTGTATATTTTTTCAGTTTGTATGTGTGCCTTCATTGTGGTCTGGGAGCAGATAAGAGTAATGCTATGGGTCCATGTCAATGGTTCAATTTTGAGAGTTTCCTGCTACATCCGCAGTTTTCCAACAACAAGGTTTATGGGGGAGATGTTAAACCTTAGGATTAAAAGTTCAAGACAGAGGTAAAGAATTTAGGGGTAACTATTGACTGTGACCTGAATTTTAAATCACATATTAATCAAATTACTAGGACAGCATTTTTCCACTTAAGAAATATAGCCAAAGTTAGACCTCTTATAACATTGCAAGATGCTGAGAAATTAATCCACAGTTTTGTTTTCAGCCGACTAGATTACTGTAACGCTCTCCTCTCAGGACTACCCAAAAAAGACATAAATCGATCGCAACTAGTGCAGAATGCAGCTGCTAGAATCCTAACTAGGAAAAGAAAATCCGAGCACATCTCTCCAGTTTTGATGTCACTACACTGGTTCCCTGTGTCATTTAGAATTGACTTTAAAATCCTGCTTATAGTTTACAAAGTCTTAAATAATCTCACTCCATCTTATATATCGGAATGTCTTACACCTTACACTCCAAATCATAACCTTAGATCTTCAAATGAGTGTCTGCTTAGAATTCCAATAGCTAAACTTAAAAGTAGTGGTGAGGCGGCCTTCTGCTGTTATGCACTTAAAATCTGGAATAGCCTGCCAATAGACATTCTCCAGGCTAATACAGTGGAGCACTTTAAAAAACTGCTGAAAACACATTACTTTAACATGGCTTTCTTATAGCTTCATCTTAGTTTAATTCTGATACTCTGTATATTCAATTAATTATCATTATTATGCATGGTATTCATATTCAAAATCCGTACTAACCCCTACTTTCTCTTCTGTTCTTTTTCCGGTTTTTTGGGGTGGCGACCTGCGCCACCACCACCTAATCAAAGCACTGTGATGTCCCTACATTGATGGATTAAAGGTCAGAAGTCCACATGACCATCATCATTAAGTTCTTCCATGTGAACCCTGAATACAATGAGGACTAATTGAGGCCATTTATGTTAGGTAGAATGCGTAGAGGGGGCTGGGTGGTCTCGTGGCCTGGAACCCCTGCAGATTTTATTTTTTTCTCTAGCCGTCTGGAGTTTTTTTGTTTTTTCTGTTCTCCCTGGCCATCAGACCTTACTTTTCATTCTATGTTAATTAATGTTCCCTTATTTTAATTCTTATTTATTTTTCTTCATCATGTAAAGCACTTTGAGCTACATTATTTGTATGAAAATGTACTATATATATATGTTGTTGTTGTTGTTAACAGAGAAATATTAATGTAGATAAATGGTCATGTTGCTAAAGCCAGGAAGCAACATTTAATGGACAAAGACCCTACACCTCAACCAAACAGAAAATTATGATTATACAGTCAGGCACTCTAGCAGGTACAAACAAAAATGTTCACATCATCATTAGTGGTACATTAGAAATGAACACAGTTTTTAGGGGGACCCAAAAATTCCGTAATCAATGAATAGCACAGGAGTAGAAGATCTGTTGTAGCAACCCCTAACAGGAACAGCAAAAAGAAGAAAAAGAAGAAGAAGGGTATACAAGTAGTTATGAACTATGCCACTAGGTATCATATGCCTACAGTCTTGTTAATCAGTCCACTGAGTGGCATTGTTCTGAGCAGATCAAATACGCATTTCTGACATTTATGCTACAATCATGTGCGTAACTCCTGTGATTTTTCTTTTCTCTAAGCCAAAAAAAGCACATTCGGGCATATCAAACAGCAAAACCACGATGATCACATTATTGCAAATTGGCAGACTTGTTAATACAGAGTTTCCTGGTGAAAAGACTGTTAATCACCAACGTTACACTGAACTGCTGATGTGTCTGCAGGAAAACATTAGGAAAAAAATGCCCAGAGCAGTAGCATACACAAAACAACATTTTGCAGCATAACAGTGCAACTGCACACACCACATTGCCAGTCAAAGACTTTTTAGTGAAAAACAACATGGTTGTTGCTTTGCATCCCAACCAAATTCACCACATCTCATTCTCTGTGACTTCCAGAATTTGAAATTGAGACTGAAGGGAAGATGATGTGCTACCATATTAAAAATCCAGTAAAAATGCAGGAGGCTATGGACATGGTAACAAAAGACAAGTACAGAAAATATTTTCAGGAATTGAAAAAGTGTTGTGACAATTTTTCAGCATTTCAAGTGGGGTATTCTGATAGTGATTAAAATGGAATTGCAGTAAGTTGTATAATATGTTTTTTTTTTACAATTTCCTAAATCTTAGGTCCCTCCCATGTATATTTCGAGGGCATAATCACCCCATCTAGTGGTTTCAACCACTCTAAACAACCAAAAGTACTTTATTTTTATTTTCCTTCTGGAGGAAATAACACATTTCAGTATTTATTTTTGAGTACCCCAGGTTCTTTCTACTTCCCAAAATGTGCATGTTAGGTTGACTCGCAATTCTATATTACCCCATTGTAGGTGTGTATGTGTGTGCCTGCTAATGTATTAATATTAAAAGTTGATTACTGTCTTAATGTTAATGCGGCCAAGATGAGCTCCAGTCCTATATGACTTTATATTGAAAAAAGCAACAGTGAAGAATGAATGATTATTGTTTTATTATTAAGGTTGCACAGCAATCCCTTCAGTAGTCTTACTTTACCTTTCCAGGTTTCTGTTATTCTATGTCATTTTTGACATTGAAGAGCTGTCAAGATGTTAATGTGCAACATCTTCTAGACCAATATGAAACTATTGATTGGTGCATGAAGTTCAATATCTCGTAATACTGGTTTAATCAACATGATTATCAGTGAATCATGTTGGTTCCTTATCCACTGTGTGACTTAGCACTTTGCTCCAATGTCCTTTGATGGTTGTACTGTGTCATTTGTTTATGGCATTAGTTGTCTGACAGAGAAGTACATTGAGAGTTGCAATGTCGCTCCTTGGCTCCCTTACTTGAGGTTTACTGGATGTCGTCTTCTTTCTTGACCAACCTCCATTAATGTTTTGAACTTACTTCTATGCTGTTCCAATGATTGCTTCTATTCTGTATCCACTGCTCACAAATGCATGTAGCCAGCACCACCTCATACTGGTCACTAGTGGTCAGAGACAACACCAGCGCTTTTCCATTCTGTTGTTAGTTTGGTTTTGCTTCTCACTGACTGTAACCTTGCCTTTTTCACATTGCATGATGAGTTTTATGATAAGGATTCTTTACTCTGCTGCAGACCACCTTACGATGTCTGGCCGGACTGTACAGTAGTTATTATTATCTCACTTTGTTAAACCAACTGCCTTCTAAGGACCAACTGCATCTGCCACCCCTTTACCTATTTGTAGAATGCTGGCTCTTGTCTTCTCAGGTGCTTCCATGGTACTGCCTGGCTTTCCTGCTTCTGGGGTGCTGTTTGCTGCTATCTTGCATCTCTCTAATGGACTCGGACAGCTTCTCCAGTATTTTTTCATGGTACCACCTCTAGCATACTTGTATCCTGATAAGATCGATTGGAGGCTTGCCTTAATGTTACTAAACAGTGAGCAGAATATGTCACTTCCAAACAGTGAGTGAGATTGCAGGAGCATGGGAAGCTGTCATAATCTGCCCTTATCAAAAAGCTTAGCCTGGTCCTCCAGATTTCTGACCAGCTGACCCTTCTATTCACCGCGGCATTCCACAGAATCCAGGATCTCTGGTGGTCCTGGGGTACTGCCTTGATCCAAAAATGCCCCTGCTCAAACCTGGTGACTTTTGACCAGCATCACAGCATTTTGTTGCTTCTTAGTGGGTTTCGACCAGAACTGCTGAGGTACACCCCAGCCCACACAGTAAAAACTGCTCTTTTAAATTTGCAGTATTAACTTTTTTTAACACTGATTGTGTAAAATAAACACTCAAAAGAGGAAGTTGTCAGATTTGATGTAATAATCTGAACTTAAAATGTAGAATTACCTAAATTCTTGGAGTTGTGACATAACGCCAACCTTTCATCTTAGTTAATCGTTTGAAATAAATCATCTAACCTGGCCAAGCAGAAATGCCATTTTTTGGAGCAAAGAATACACATTTAACATATTTCTTTTGTTCTTTTTTTTTTTTTGCAGACCAAGCAACAAATCAACATCAATCTCGTGTTTCTCCAAACAATTCAACCCATCTGAATGCTCTGAAGTGGGAAGGTGAAACATTGTCAAGAAAACTCTGAAGGAAGGTTTAGATTATACTTTTTTTTAAAATAATATGCTCTTTTTTACACCAGATAAAACTTCTCCCAAAATCTTTTTTACATATACAGTATTATCATACTGAAGTTGTTGCTAATGGTAATTTCAATATAAATACATATGGTAAAGTTCATCCTACAGTCCGGTTAGAAATTAATTCAATTTAATAAAACATCAAATAGTGTAGATCTCATTATATTTTTACTCACATTTTTATTTAAATTATACAGGCTTATACAAATAATTATTTTATACAAGTTATTATTTTCATCACTTAATATATGCGTAGTTTGTTATTTTCCTACTGTTTTTAGAATGCTTGTAAAAGTGAAATACAAAGAAGATCAGAAAAACATCAGAACTGGAGAGGATGTCAATTTGCAGAGCTTCCTGAAAGAGGGTAAGAAAATATATAAACTGATCTCATTAATCGTGGCTTGTAAGCTACAGTTAACAGAACATTTACAACTTTGCTCTCTCCCCAGAAGAATAGTCATATTCAAGTGCATTCATTCTACTTTAAAAACATTTATTCTGGATGATTTCTCTGAGCATTTGAAAGTAGTATATACTGTATTATTGAACTTAAATAAACTTACAACTAAAATAAAGTTTTTTGTCTAGTTGTAAAGAAGTGCCAGTTCCCTCAACGGACCCTTAAATCTATGATGAATTTGGCAATGAGACTGATGAAGAAATGTTTGAGGATGTGATTCAAAATCCAAATCTTGGTATTTTAAAATATGTCCACAAAATGTCCGTAGCATAGATAAACGTCTGATGAGAAAAAGAATATGGGACTAGAATGATTTAACATGCATGGTTGTGGTTTGGAATGGATTTATTTCTCAACCAGGAAAACAACTTTGTCCAGTATACTAAAACTAATTTAAATGTTAATATATTTACTGCCTCACAGTTAGGAGACCCGGGTTCGCTTCCCAGGTCCTCCCTGCATGGAGTTTGCATGTTCTCCCTTTGTCTGCACGGGTTTCCTCTGGGTGCTCCAGTTTCCTCCCACAGTCCAAAGACATGCAGGTCAGGTGCATTGGTGATCCTAAATTGTCCCTAGTGTGTGCTTGGTGTGTGGGTGGGTATGTGGGTATGTGTGTATGCCCTGCGGTGGGCTGGCGCCCTGCCCAGGGTTTGTTCCTACCTTGCGCCCTGTGCTGGCTGGGATTGGCTCCAGCAGACCCCCTTGACCCTGTGTTAGGATATAGCGGGTTCAACAATGAATGACTGACTGACTGACTATTAACAGTATGACCATTTAAAATTGTAAATAAAAGCTGTAAGAGGGCTTCTATAAACTGCTTAACTGTGACTGTTTACATTATCTGGCATAACCTTTTGCACATTTCTTATCAAAATACATCAACCGAAATCTGTTCATTTCGACCAGAGTCTGATGGTACATCTGCAAGTTCTTTAAGAGGCATATCAGAGGCAGACACAGATGCCACTCTTATATCTGATGATGATCATTGCAAAAGGCAAAGAAGTGATGTTTAAGCAAAAAAAAGTAAGTTTAAGAACTTATCTTGTATATAAACATCTACACGTGGAAGTATGTGTGTGTCTGAGCCGGCCCAGAAGTGAGAGGTGGAGTCGGGTTAAGGGCTCCACCTCCGAGGATATGCAAGCGAGGCCAGCACATTGGCAAAACAAAACCTCCAAAGAAAGACAAAGGTGCTTAGCTGCTAATACACAAAGATGCAAGCACATCGGTAAAACGAAACCTCCTAGGAGAGAGACACCCAGAGTAGTTCCTTTCAATTACCTGACATCTCTACATTTCAATTTGTTTCTGACAATTTCAATAGTTTCTAGGACCCCGGGCTTTTTACATCATGGGCTTATACAGCTAGTTCTGTATAATGTTCTAAATAAATAGTCTGGCACTTTACAATTTATTGACCAGATACTACAGTCAGATAGCAGAAGGCAGAATTAATTTGCCTGAGTGCTTTACAGTTATTATTTATTGTAATGTATTACCCAAATCCTCCCAGCTCATTTTATAGTCTACACAAACAAACAGTGTTTTGATTACATTCAACAGCATGATCAAACGTGGACTGGGGAGAATTTTAATCACAGAGTACATTACCTTGAATTGAGTTTGCACTATGCTGTGAATGTGGCTTGCTTTTTATCTAGCTGGACCTGTATCAGCTCACTTTTAAGAAATATGAATAGGCTAATGTGTTAGAAGAGAATTTTGGTGGTAGTACACATTTTATTTAATTTTATAAACAGATAGTACAGAACATACTGCAATGCAAGTCAGCTGGGGAGAAGGTGAGTCAGGAATATAAGAGAACAAAGAGCATTTCTGGCAGCACACAATGTTTAATAATCAGCATTCTGTGTGCTGAAATGACAGAGACTAATCTGTATAATATTTTTGATGCTTTGAATAATTTTTGCCTGTAAAATACTGATGACAGTAAAAAAGTTTAATTGTAATGTATTTGAATTTTGTATTTAGCACAACTCCCACAACTTATTCGAGAACATTGCACCAAGGAGTGTGTCAGCTTGTTCCCCTAATTGAGAGATTCATACACACAAAATGGCTATGTGAGTCACGTTCACTGAGTTTATAAATACAGGTGCCGATGGCATTTGAAGCTTTTATTATTGTGATGGACAGTGTGCATGGTAGGGAAATGTTTCTTACCTGGATGGAAGGCCAGCCTTTCAAAAGCTCAAAAAATAAGGCAAAGATCGTCTTGAGTCAACCAAGATACAGGTAGGAGATACCAGTGTGGCAGTGGGTACACTGGCATCCCAGCAGGGTTGGACCAAAGAATAATACCCATCCAGGATGCTACAGAGGTGGAAGGAACAGGAGACAACGTATCTTCACTACACGCTCTCCCAAAATGCTTGGTGGCAGCCTCCCTGGGTGTTGTTAATTGTGTAGACACCCACAAGGCACAGTAGGTATTGTAGTCCTGTAGGGAGCTGCAGGGATTCATGCTCCCTAATTTATGGGACTTCTGATTGACCCGGAAGTACTTCCGTGGGCTATTCCCTAGCATAGGAAATACTCCTAGGTCCAACATAAAAGAAGCCTCTTGACCTCATCCAGGCAGTTAGAGTGCAGTGGAAGGGGGACAAAGCTCACCAGGAGGAGTGGAAGGAGACAGGAGAAGAGAAGGAGAAGAATTACATTGGAATTGTGTTTATTTCAAAAAGCTTTTTTGTTAGTTATTTGTAAAAATAAATGTTTGTATTGTATCAGGACTTGTCGTGGTGGTTGTGTCTGAGGTTTAGGGCCTGAAGAACATATTTTTTGCCCTGTTTCTTGTGCATTTCAAAGGCTGGCCTCCCGTCGAGGTAAAGAACCTTGACCTACCTTGGCCGGTATGCTTGCCCATGCACGTTGTCCATCATTCTATTTTTAATGTTGTCCCTTTTTTAAGGACCACTATTATGATTCTGTTAAGGGCATTGGGTACATAGTTTGGTGACTCAAGACTATTCAGCGCAGGTCAGCAGGGACATGGAAGAAAACTTCACCAATGCAGTCATTTGAAGGTTAAGTTGTTTAAATTGTTTCTCATGTACATAATATATTACAATGGATGGACTGTGAAACATGATGGCAGATATTTTAATGTATGAACAGCAGTCTTGTGAAAGTAGCCATGTATAACAATTGTATTACATTACAGAATAATAATGGAAGGCTATATTTTATTACTAACATCTCTCAAAGTGAATTCTCCTACGTTCTACCACACTGATCATGTGCTTATTAACATCAGAAACTCATCTGTCCTCCATCTAGTTGTTACCAGGTAATTTTGCGGGACAAATGTGTGGCTTCTGCTGAGATCAGCAGAGCTATTTGAAGACCAGAGATGGGTGGCAGTTGCTCTGATGAAACATATTCCTGATGAAGCTACAGTGAGAGAGAGGATGAAGCTGACCTTTGCCTACCGTCAGAAAATTGTTCCAAACATAACATCACACATCCATTGGTTTTTCTTCATGTTTTGGATATACCAGGTTTGCTAAGAAAAATCTGCAAATTAGCAGCTTTTAAAGTATGTAATTCCCATTGTAACAATTTATTGCATTGCATTCTATTACAGCAATGTCTTATTTTGAAAATATATCCTTCCCAGGAGCCTTCTTTTTTTCTGTCTTGTGTGACATTGGTTATGTGTTTTCCACATAGTGTAAGACTTTGGCTTTCTATTTGGTGACACAACCTCAGCTAGATTTTTTGACAGATGGCTCACAGCCTTTAAAGACAAAGCCATTCAAAAAAGCTGAGGTTCTGTGTCTACAGATGACATGCAAGAGCTTAAACACAGTGCAGGACCCACAACTGAAGTGGAAACCAGTTAAGGATATGGAGAGCAGAACATTTCTTTTCATTAATTTGTGTACATCCTTATTCTTTTCTTTAGACTTTTATGCCAGCTTCCAGTGTTATCTATCTAAAAGATAATTTTTTAATGTTTTTATTTTCAAGCTGGGGTAGTAATATGTCATTACTTCTTCTCCTAGTCCATCTTTATCCTCCAACATCCTTTGGCTGTAAAAGGCCTGAAAGGATTTCTGTAAATCAAGCTGTGGAACATCTAGTGAAGTTCAAAAAGGCAAGTTTTTTTTTTTATTATTTAAATGATTGCAGCATTTTATTATTATTTATCATTATAATGGGGATGTCATTGTGGGTGAGACAGGAACAAGAATTGAGGAGCATTTGGGCAGCATAGCTGAACTTTGGCAAGTCCATTTGCTTGCTGTGGCTACGAAGAGAAGCTCCATCCACTCCTGTCTCATTGTAATCTGCAAACAAGCAATACCTTGGAAAGCAATTGCATCATTAGCCATGTTTAAACTTTTCAAGGATCACTTTCCTTTTGCCACCTCTTACTCTGAAGCATTCACTTCTGTATTATCGGTCCTTTGGCATACAAATGTCTTATTGATCTCATGATTCTGATTTGTTCATTATCCCTTACTGGGGTATTTTGTCTCACTTGTTTCTGACTCACACTACCACACCCCATCTCTAAGTGGCGACTATTTAGTTAGTTCTCTCTTTCTCCACCTTCTTTTTCCATTTTCTAATCCCCTCTATTCTCCACAGCTTTCCAAGCCTTTCTCTAAGCTTGTCCCATAGCACATTTAACCCTACTTTCTTCTCAGCAGCTGCTTTCCTCCAAATTCGTTGAAACTGGTGCCTGTGTCTGACTAGTGGCTCAATCTTCTTCTCCCTTCTTCTTGTAGCTGTGGGTATGCGCCTACTATCTTCTCCAAACCTCTCTCTGCACTTCACAAAGAGCATCTAACCCAACATATTGAGTTTGTTCTCAACACTCCCTTGCTGTGACAGCACCAAAAGTTAGCTCAGGCTATAGTCAAGCTCTGCCATTTTGCCTGAACGCTTGCTTTTGGCCACTTGATCTTGTTGCGCCTTCTCACTGGCTTTGCGGGGCTTGCATCTAGCGAGCTGGTGCTCTCTCCTTTACAGCGTACTCTCTCCATGAAGGGATTTCCTTCTTCTTCTCTTGACATCCCAGCACCTTTCTGTCCTGCAACTGTGGTTGCAGTCCTGGGTGTGGGTCCAGACCGCTTGACCTGCTTGTGCAGTGCAAGGGTACTGCTCTATCTGCCTTCCACTTTTCATCTTCCACTGATGGTTGTGAAGTCTCCTGCATGATGTTACTTTCTGCCAAAGAGCACATTTGGAGGATTTTCTCATTGTCATTGTCCATTCCTGTTGTTGCCACTTAATCCATCCTAGCAGGCCCAACTTTCACCCCGCCTCTCAGAGGGCCTTCAGGTTATCACTCTTTGTACTGATTTGTAGTCGATTAAGATGCTTCCTGGGATATTCCGGTCACTACTGGGTAGGGTGCCTAGCCACCCACCCCTGTTGCAATCTTTCCCACTGTCATTCGGTTACTCCTGGATGTCACTTGCCATTTTGCAGTAGTCACAGGTGAGCCCAGAGTGTTCAATCTGTTGTAAAGATAAGATTTTACTTTCTGTTTAGACATTTCTGCTTGCTACACCTTCTGTTCCATTGGGTAAGGTGCAGGATTGTCATGTGGAGACTGCCAACAACAGATATTCTCCTCTTACTCTAGCACTTCTTCTTGCAGGGGAACAGTGGCACTTTGGGGATGCCTTCCTGCTACCCCATGCAGCTACCCTTACAGTGGTGTTATTCCCCAAACACAATCTCTTCTCTGAAGCCACAACCAGTAGAAACTGATCTTTGTTTATTGTTTATAAAAAGTACAGTAAATATTGAAAAAAAAATCATAGAGCATAAGTAAATAAGGAAAAAATTTGAGTAAATGAACTAACACTGTTTCTCAACTCTCTGATTAACTGGCACTATGTCTAGGCTGGTACCTGCGTTACACCCACTGCGGTCCTGAATGGTATTAAGCTCACTTGACAGTGTTATGAGATGTTATGTTTTTTGAGTTTAACTATCTTTTCCCGATCAGATTTGACATATGATATTCAGTATTTAGTATTTAACCCTTTCAAGTCTGTGTCCAGTTAGGAGTTTGACTGGCGTTTCTCTGAATGTTAGTTATATGTTAGTCTTATATACATTTACTGTGATACAACTAATTGCAGTTCCAGTTTCCTGTTGAAAGATAAGCAGGGCAAGCTCTGAGGTATCTACCTTTTTAGCCACCTTTCCAGTGGTTTCCACTATGCTCCTTGCTTAATTTTCCCTAGAGCACTGGAGTGATCTGTGACACCCCAAATAGTGCATATATAGTAAGTGTTATCCTACAACCAAGGTTTTTATCCTTTCTTGTTTTATTTTGTTTTATTGTTGTTTTTGTTATTTTTGATTTATTATTTTTCATATTTTTATATAATGAATGATACTTTTACTTATTATTTGTGTTGTATGACTTTAAATCAGCTGCCATTTTCTGTACTTTGTGGATGAAACCCCAGCAAGTGGGACCACCCCGACATTATGGCTAATAGGTTATACTTTTGGTTTTGTATTCCCAGCCAGTAATGAGACCTAGCAGTCAAGCATCAAGTTTGTAAGCATTGCTGTTTTCTTTGGATTCACTGGTTTTTCATGACTTATTGCTTTGTTTTCTGTATTTCGAATATTGGATAGTGATTTGAGACTTGCTTGTTTTGGATTGCCTTTAGGCATATCCTCCTAGCCCTTATTATGTCTTTTTTGTTAAACAAACTCTTCATTTATATAATTCAATGCTACCTTCTGTTCACAAGTCGGAGATTTTGTGGTTTCTCCCTCATGACACATTCTTGTTAAAGTTTGGGAATGTCTTTGTATTTTGAATTTTTAAAGCAAGTTCCCCATTGTAGGCCTGTCTAAGGCAAAGCGTTCATTTAGTAGATGGGGAACTGGATGCCTTGGGGTGCTCCTCTTCTGGGGTGGCCGGTGACAGTCCTGGCCTGCTTTTAAGGCTCACGTTTAAGGCTCACTCTTTCATCATGTATCTGACTTGGTTACACAACAGTAAGAAATAATTGAAAGCTACCTGATCGTGTGACCTGACCTGTGAATTACTACTTTTCTGCTTCACTCCGCGCTGTTCGTGCAACGCAGCCTCAGAGAGCTTAAACAACTCGGCACATCCACATGAAAACGACAAGGGGTGAGCTTTCTTGAAGGCTTTTACTGGACGTACCTCGTTGTAAACTGAAATATATACAAAAGAGACATACAGGTATATACAGGTGTACAACCAAAGACAAAAAATATTGATTTGCAAAGCAATTCATAGCAGACAATATACATTAAACAATAAAGCTTACAAGGCAAGTGATTTTCATGGTTGGATCAAGACAAAGAGAAGCGTGTAGACAGAGGTTCAAGTTGCTGCGTACCACAACTAACCAGACCCAGGGGTTTATATACCTTAAACATACGATTCAGACGTGACTGAAACAAGAGATAAAGGAGTGCCTACTTGCAACACATGGGGTGTATTGTATTCAAATGTTTATTAAGGAGCCTACATGCTTTACTTGAGTTTCATAGACATTTATGGCACCACTGTGAGTGTGGGACGTGACTGACAGGTGTGTTAATAAATGACAAGATGAAGGGGGAGCACAGTTCAACAAATATCAGCTAACAGCTAAAAACATGTGGAGCAGAACAACTACCAAGTGGAATAGTTTTGGTTCTACTTGCATATTACACCTTGAGGTGTAATGTTGTATAATGAAAGTAAGGAGTAAATTGTTTTCTATCCTCTGTTATATTGTATTGTGTACAGAATCATTTTCTTTTCACAATGCATTTGACTTCTGATATTTATGATGGTTAGATTCTTTGACTTGGCAATTTTATAGGTAATCTGTAATATAATTTTCTAAGCTTTGTCAATATGTGCAGTGCCTATAGAAAGTATTCACCCCTTTGGAAGTTCTCACAGTTTATTGTTGTACAACACTGAAACACAGTGCACATACCTTGCAATGTATGTGATTAATTTAGACCACTTTCAGAGATCTGTTTTCACTTTGATGTTAAAAAATCTTCTTTTGTTGATCAGCCTTAAAAAAGCCAAATCAAATCCACTGTGATTCAATGTTTTATAAAAATATAATGTAAATACTTCCATGGAGTGAATACTTTTTTTTAGAAATTTTATTTATTAATTTTATTGTAATCATTCCATACAAATAGATCAATTTATAACAAAAAAAACTGAAGACAAATCAAACCCCACCCCTGAGAAGGAGAGCTTAGCCAAAGGAGAATTGCTTAGGGCTTTTTAATAAGGTAGCAATAAACAAAAGAAAGGAAGAAATATATATAGGTAAATAAAAAATGGAGAAGGGAAACAAATGCGGTAATAGTTATTCCTCTTATTCTAAAATAATATTGATTAGATCCTGCCAGGTTTTGAAAAAAATCTGTACAGATCCTCTAACTGAGAATTTGTTTTTTTCCAATGTCAAATAATATAAAACATCGGTTTCCCACTGACTTATCAGAGGAGAGTTAGGATTCTCCAATTTAACAGAATAAGTCTGCGTGCCAAAAGTGTAGTGAATGCAATCACCGTTTGCTTGTCCTTCTCCACTTCAAGTCTGTCTGGAAGAACACCGAACACAGCTGTTAAAGGGTTAGGAGGGATTGTGACCCCAAGGCTGTCTGAAAGGCACTTAAAAATTTTGGCCCAAAATGATGTTAGTTTGGTGCAGGCCCAAAACCTGTGACCCAGTGAGGCAGGACCTTGGTTGCAGTGTTCGCAGGTTGGATCTTGCCCTGGAAACATTTTGGACAGTTTTAAGCGAGACAGATGAGCTCAATATATAATTTTTAGTTGAATAATTCTATGCGTTGCGCATATGGAGCTCGAGTGAATTCTCTGCTTTGCTACCTTCCACTCCTTTTCTGATATATTGATTAAGAGATGTTCTTCCCAATGTCCTCTTGGATCTTTAAAAGGTAGGGACTCTAATAAGATTTTATATAATGCGGAAATGGTGTTTAATTCCTTGAAATTGAGCAGTATTTTTTCCAGCATGGTGGAGGGTACGACGTGAGGAAAATCGGGCAGTTTCTGTTTAACAAAATTTCTAATTTGAAGATAGTGAAAGAAATGTTTTACTTCTATTGCGAACCAAGCCTGTGTATGTTCATTTATTTGTTTCCAGGTTTTTATAGCTTGTATGTTTGATGCCCAGCAATAAAACTGAAAATTAGGTAAAGCCATGCCACCTTCTGTCTGAGGTCTTTGTAGGGTCGCTCTTCGGATATGTGGGTGTTTTGAGTTCTAAATGAATGAGGTTATTGTTGAATCTAATTGCTTAAAAAACAATTTATTGATATATATTGGAATGTTTTGAAATAAAAAAAAAAGTTTAGGAAGGATATTCATCTTAACAACGTTAATTCTTCCGGCTATAGTGAGATGAAGGGTTGACCATCTATGCAAGTCTTGCTTAATTTTTTCCATACAGACGGCAACGTTTTGTTGATAAAGAGCTTTATGTTTACTTGTGATATTTACCCCTAGGTATTTAAACTGATCTGCTATGGTAAAAGGTAGGATGTCCAATCTAATATTATATGCTTGTGAATTCACTGGAAAGAGTATACTTTTATTCAGATTAATTCTAAGACCAGATATCTTTTGAAATTCTGTTAGTGCTGTTAAAACTGCAGGCACAGTGTTTTCTGGGTCTGATATATATAAAACCATATCATCTGCATATACAGTAGAGAAATTTTCTGTTCCAGTCCTTCTCTGATAATCCCCTTTATCTGATAAGAATTTCGACAGTGAACCGTCAGTGGTTCAATGGCGATTGCAAACAGCAGTGGTGACAAGGGACATCCTTGTCTGGTACCACGTTCTAGCTTAAAGTAGTCTGAACAAATGTTGTTAATACAAACTGAAGCTTCTGGATTGGTATACAGTAGTTTGATCCATGCACAAATATGCGGGCCAAACCCAAATTTCTCCAATGCAGTGAAAAGGTAGTTCCATTCAATCATATCAAATGCTTTTTCTGCGGCTAATGATAGTAATATCTCTGGGGTGTTTGATTTTACTGGTGAATATATAACATTAAACAAGCGTCGGAGATTGGAAGATAGGTGTCGGCCTTTAATAAATCCAGTTTGATCCTGTAATATTACCGAATGCAGCACTTTCTCCATCCTTCTAGCTAGAATTTTTGAGAGTATCTTAACATCATTATTCAGGAGTGAAATTGGTCTGTATGATGCACATTGTAAAAAGTCCTTATTTTGTTTAGTAAAGACGGTGAATAATGCTTGACGAAATGTTTGAGGTAGTATTTGGTTGTCTCTAGCTTCTGTAAATGTTGCCAATAAGAGGGGAGCTAGCTGAGTGGAGAATTTCTTATAAAATTCTACGGGGTAACCATCAGGGCCTGCTGATTTCCCGCTTTGAAGTGACTTTATAGCATCTAGTAATTCTGTTAGCGTCAGAGGTTTATCCAGTTCCTCAGCACTTAAAGCATCTATTTGTGGTGTCTGTAATGTATCCAGAAATGCATTAGATTGTGTGTTGAATTCTTTGAACTCAGCAGAATATAAGGATTTATAATAATCTCTAAATGCGTGCATTATACAATATTTTTATGGTCAATGATTTCTGCTCCATTCGTGTTGGTGATTACTGGTATTGCATTGCGAACTTCTTGTTTGTGAATTTGTTGAGTTAAAAGCTTATTAGCTTTTTCTCGGTGTTCATAGTAATGATGTCTTGACTTATAAATAAGTTGTTCAGTTTCTTTAGTTGTTAAGATGTTGAGTTCTGTATGCAGGGCCTGCCTTTTCCTGTGAAGAGCTTCACTTGGACACCTGGCTTGTTCTTCGTCTATTCTAGAAATTTTGCTTCTTAGCTGTTCTAATTTATTTCTGTGGGAAAGATATGAAATAATCTGTCCTCTTAAGAAGGCCTTTAGAGTTTCCCAGAGTGTTCCTGCAGAAACCTCTGTGGGCGTGTTTGTCTCTAGGAAGAAGCTGATTTGTTTGGATACAAATTCTGTGCAGTTCTCGTCTGCTAATAGAAGAGGGTTAAGACGCCATCTATGAGGTGAGTGTGAGGGGCTTAATGATTTTAGCTCCAAGACTAGAGGGGCATGGTCAGAGATAACAATTGTGTTGTATTTGCACGATTTAATCGTAGGCAGGAAATTATTATCTATAAAAAAATAATCAGTTCTTGAGTAGCTATGATGCACTGGTGAGTAGAACGAACATGATCTTGAGTTTGGGTTAAGAAACCTCCAGGGGTCTGATAAGTTTTTATAGGCACTGTACACAGTATATCAGAATGTAAGTGTCTATTACAGTCTAGTAAAAAAAGTGTTTGTTTTTTTTTTGATGTTGTGTGTTGTTTACTGTATTATTTACTTATTTGTTTTTGTATGTTTATTTACAGTATGTATACAGTATATATTTGTTTCTTTGTTTTTTTTCACATTTTCTCTAAGCATTTGCTGTTGTTGTGCTGTGAAATTTTGCATACAAGTCAATAAATATTTTTTATGTCTTTATTTGTAACTTAGGCAAAGCAATGTGATATTTGTATTTCATTAGTGAGAAGCATTCATGTTTACCCCCTAGGACTAAGTCAGGATAGTGAATTTTACGACACGGTTGGAGGAAGTGCCTAAAACAAGTTTGGCGAGTGTTTTTTCTACAGGAGTCTCTCAATCAACCCCCACAGGAAGGCCAGACTGCCTAGCTGGCAAGCTTCACCTTAACATATGGTTTTGGGGGCAGGTGTGAAGATATTCTCTGCCCCATTGGTCTGAAGTATGGCTGTATCTGAATTGGCTTGTACAAGAAGCTTTTAAGTACCATGACGCATTATTGGCTGTAGGGGTTAGACAGAAAATCTATAAATTTGCTTGCTTTACCTCACTCTCTCTCTCTCTTACCAAACTGATGAAAGACCATCTCACACCATGAACTGAAAAGGACAACACTATGAAGAGCACAGCTCGGCAGCTATACTGAGACAGGCATGAGGCCTGTTCTGAAGAAAGCTGACCAAAAATGAGGACTTAACTAGAAACGTTTTAAGTAACTAACAAGTCTGTGTGCCGCCTGAAATTACACAGCACCATTTCTCAGGTTGTATGGTTGCCAATATTCAAATGTACTTTGCATATTGTTATTATTTATGAATATTATCAGTAATACATTATTTAAAGCTGTAACTTAACTCCTGCTTGTCTTTTACTACACCTAATTGCCTGAGGTTATAAATGTATAAGGGAAGGTAGGAAGAAGTTATATGGTACAATACCTTATAAACAGTGGTAAGTCTGTGAGATTTGAGACATTCTGACAAAGGCTACATATTAATAATACAAAAGGGGACAGTAGAGTAATATAAAATTCTACCAAGACAAAACAGCTGTTGACATAACACCTCATGCTGCCATTTTGGAACAAGCTGTTATAACAACATTCATCGAAAGCATGCGTGGTCAATCGTGTGTGTATGATGCCACTGAACAGGGTAAATGGATACAGCAGCCATCTTTAAAAAAGCAGGCTGTACACCTCAAAAGCATTTTTACTTTATACAGGAAGTATGGTGTAGTGGTTAAGGCTTTGGACTTCAAACACTGAGGTTGTGGGTTGAAATCCTGTTACTTCGATTTTGGCTGTGCTCCAACTAGCAAAAAATAGGAAATTGCATTTTAAATGTTGTAAGTCACCTTGGATAAAGGCATTAGCCAAATAGTAATAAGTAATAAATGTAATAACTTTTAAATGGAAAGGCTTGTTGTCAAATGAAAACTTGTTTCTTGAGAAACTCTAGGTGTTACTTTATTTACCTGTCATTTGCCTGTTTGGTACATAAAACACAGCTAGGTTTGAACAATTTTTGTTTTTATTGACTCCTTTGTTTTAAAAGAACAAAATGGGTGTGAGTTCTAAAATACCATTCCTCATGCACAACAACCTGGCCCCTTAGGTTGAAGTACATACCAGGAGCACAATACATGTGATAAGGGCAGATTAGAGCCCAGAGTTATTGTGGAGAACAGGCCTGTAGATGAAAGAAGGATGTTTAAAGTGAAAGACAATATCATATTTGCCATCTACATGAAGCAAAAATAAAAAAAAGCCAAACAGAAAACTTCATAATTTGTGAGGAAAAGCAAAACTTGAAGTCAAAATACGAAACCTAAAGTTAAAAACTTGAAGATTAAGAATAATTTGTTCTAACTATTAAGGCATGTTTTGTGACATTTCATCTGCCCCAAGATACAAGTGATCCTGGGAGCAGGCATTTTACATTTGACATCACGCATCACATGATGGCCATCACATGGTAGCAATGGAATCCAGCTGCTAAAACATTATGAAGAGGTCCAAGAGGTGCGGCACAACAAAATGGCGACCAAAACATCCATCCATCCATCCATCCATCCTCTTCCGCTTATCCGAGGTCGAGTCGCAGGGGCAGCAGCTTGAGCAGAGATGCCCAGACTTCCCTCTCCCCGGCCACTTCTTCTAGCTCTTCCGGGAGAATCCCAAGGCGTTCCCAGGCCAGCCGAGAGACATAGTCCCTCCAGCGTGTCCTGGGTCTTCCCCGGGGCCGCCTCCCAGTTAGACGTGCCCGGAACACCTCACCAGGGAGGCATCCAGGAGGCATCCTGATCAGATGCCCGAGCCACCTCATCTGACTCCTCTCGATGCGGAGGAGCAGCGGCTCTACTCTGAGCCCCTCCCGGATGACTGAGCTTCTCACCCTATCTTTAAGGGAGAGCCCAGACACCCTGTGGAGGAAACTCATTTCAGCCACTTGATCTCGTTCTTTTGGTCACTACCCATAGCTCATGACCATAGGTGAGGGTAGGAACATAGATCGACTGGTAAATTGAGAGCTTCGTCTTGCGGCTCAGCTCCTTTTTCACCACGACAGACTGATACAGAGCCCGCATTACTGCGGATGCCGCACCGATCCGCCTGTCGATCTCACGCTCCATTCTTCCCTCACTAGTGAACAAGACCCTGAGATACTTGAACTCCTCCACTTGGGGCAGGATCTCGACCAAAAAAAAAATAAAAATAAAAATAAAATAAAAAAATAAAATAAAAAAGGATCGACCAAAACATAATGATGAAATATTTTAACATTATCAAAATTAATATTAACTATACAAAATTACTTAAAAAAAGAAATATATATATATATATATATATATATATATATATATATATATATATATATATATATATACATTATTGGAGGTTTCAGATATAATATGATTAGATTCATACATTCATATGACTGACACTGGTAAACTCATATTTGTGATACAGAACTTGACTGCGTCAGCTGGCATTCTCATGTGCAACCATGACTAATAGAACATATGCTATGAATTATCAAATAGGTGAAAAGAAATAAATCTATTAATATTGGAAATTTAACCATGAAACTCAAACTGCTCCCCCAGGCTCTATTTAATTAGCAGATTGCTCCAACAAACTTGTCCTTTTGAATTTGAAGCCAATGGAAGAAAAAAAATGCGTACCTTACTACAAACTTGAACATGTTACACACACAGTTTATTTTAGGTCTATGAGGAATGGAGCAGGCAATGGGGATAGCAAAATAAAAAGGCAGCTTAATTGCAGAGTGTTTCTTATTTCATTGTTGCCTCATGTTGCCATCTTTAGGGAGTATCAATGTATCTCATGCATTTTTCAGCCAAAACTGTGTTTGCTGTGGGACTATCCAAATCTAGCACGTCTCTGCATGCTCATCCTTGCCCAAAACAGATCCACACTATTTTTATGCAGTTATTGTTAACTTCTAGTAGGACAGCGAGCCATTTGTTAACAATGGCTAATTAGTCCATTATGGAAGAAATGCAGAGAAAGACAGTATAACAAATATATTTATATTTGTCTGAGTGTTAGCCATAAGATGAGATACATGGTCAGAAGGGTTAGACATCAGTAGTTAATTGATTACAATACAAATTCAAAGAAACCGACAAGGACATATCCAAAATGGCAATTGTAAAAGCACAAGTTCATAATCACATCATAAACTCAAAATGAGTATTGCATAATATTTCCTTATTTCTGGGGTACTAGGGTGCTGTACCGTGTTAGCCATTATGAATGTAGAGAAAAGCCAAGCAAAATGACACCTTTTATTGGCTAACTAGAAAGATTACAATATGCAAGCTTTCGAGGCAACTCAGGCCCCTTCTTCAGGCAAGATGTAATTACATTACATCTTGCCTGAAGAAGGGGCCTGAGTTGCCTCGAAAGCTTGCATATTGTAATCTTTCTAGTTAGCCAATAAAAGGTGTCATTTTGCTTGGCTTTTCTCTTATTTCCGGGTAAATTTATAATAATAGTTATCATAGAGGCTGCATTCTGTCATGTAGTTATTTTTCTCCTGCCTTTGGAATCATTCTTTTTCTATTCCATTCAGCTACTGGACTGAGTTTTTTTTTTTTGGCCAGGTGCCTGCGATTAAACCGACTGAGGGGTACATGACTTTGAAGTCCTTTGAATCTATGCTTCTGGGTAGTTTGAAATGAACGTCAAGGAGAAATATACTTTCTGGACAGTCCTCTTGAGGTTTTTTTTTCTTTCTTTGGAGGTGTAGTTAAAGTTTTTAGGACATTATGAATATTCTGTTTAAATCATCAGGATTTACTTTGTCTACCTCTGCTTTTTCATTTTCCTTCTGTTTGTATATAACAATAGAGAAGAACAGACTTTAGAGTTGAATGGGAAAGTAGATGTTAGTGATAATATTTTCATAGAGAAAGTCACAGTAATTGAAGAACTCCTTCAAATAAGTGTTGATAGGCAGGAGACCAAAGGATGTTAGGTAACATTTTGATTAGTGTTACTTAGGCAAATATTGCTGTAAGGGCACCACAAAGGACTGGCAGATGGCAACTAAAAGTCCTCCAGACTCCTAGATGGCAGCAAACAGTTCCTTAAAGGAGCAGATGGATCTCTAATGCATATTACAGAGTGCACATACCCTGAAAACTCCAATGGATTATTCTAACGTGAAAATGTGTTGTCTCTAGGTGTCTTGGAACTGTCATAGAGCATACCTGGTACTAGAAGAAATCCTGGATGGATTTGAATGACTACTTACTTGTACAGGCCAATTAAGTTTGAGGAGACAAACAGAAAAGTATCTAGCGTTTCATATTTTCACATTTTCCACAGGTACTCTATGGATTTCGAAGTTATTGAGATTTTGTTTCTTAAGCAACAAGAAAAAATATGTAATGCCAAAATTAAGACAAAATTCTTCAGATTCTTGAATTACATACTATGTAAACAGCAGCTACATAAACCCTAGTGCAAGCAATTACCTTCAGAAATCACAAAATAGTTGAGTAAATTAATAAGTTAAATGCACTTCTCTGGGAGGTCTCCTAACAAAGCTTACATCTCAAGTAATATTCAGAGCAAATCTACCATAAAGTTTTTTCAAAGCACAGTTTAAAGTACAGGCTTAAGAAAAATTCCAAAGAGTTGATCTCTGTCAAAAAACAGCAACATTCATTACAAAAAAATAAATCATTGTGAATCTATGTGAAACAATGCAATCTGATCACTGAATTTCTGGGTATAAGGAACATTATAAAGTTAACGGTGTAGCAGCTCTAAAAGAATTGCACCTGCCCTTAGTTATACAGCATGATGATAACTGCTTTCCTCCTTAGTGTTAACCCTGAATGTGACTTGGGCTCAAACTTCTATGGAAATTTGGTTATTCCGAAGTCAGACTTAGGGTGATGTGTAATGATCCAATGTAAAGTGTAAAGACTGAATAACTCTCAGGACAGTATTCTGCCATTGTGTAGTAGAAGAAATAACATCATGCTGCAAAAAAATCATTAATATGTCTATGTATTTTGCCACTCTAAGGTAACTCATCAATATTCATGAATGGGGAGGAAATTTCAACCAATACACAATGACATGTAATGGAGAAGCTGTAAAGTCAGATTAAGAACAAAATAAAACTCAACCATTACTTGAATCAAATGATAGTGATGACAATGTGAGTTTGACATCAGATGCTGACATGGATAGTGAAACTGATACCTATGGCATGTTATGACCAAACTGCTGTTATATGCCTAGTGGATTTGGTGCTGCGAAAGTTCACCATGGCACAAGTAGGTACGTGGCAAAAAGGCAAAATGATTGCGATCAAGTAGAAGGTCAAGAAAGATGTTAGTGCCTAAGTACTGTTTTTAATGTAGTAACTGTGAGGGGAAACGATGAAGTCACTAAGCTTTGTTCTATGGTGGCCTACTGTAACACAAGAGGTGTGTCTTTCAGTCACTAACCTAACCTTCCCATGTTCAAGCAACAGAAATACTATTCTAACGAGAGTTTCGAAACACGCTTTTAAAGTCTGGTTTGCAATATCAAACTGTGTGCTGGTTTCAAAACATCACACAATGTATGTGTACTAAATCTGCACCAGTACAGCAGTTCACATACCTTCCCTGCTGTATATATATTTTGGTGTTTTGGTACTTACATGTTTCCATATAACATTTTTTCTTGTTGTAAAAAAATCAGTGTTTTTCATTAAACATAACCCTATGGAGGTTAATTAATGTGGGATTTATCATGGGAGAACAGAAAAATGAAAGCCACTATTGAAAAAATTTCCATATGATCTTAACTACAGTTTGTCAAAAGGTACAGTATATGTCAAATTCTGAAGCCACTGCATGGCTGTCTTTATGGAAGTCAGATCTGAATTTAGATTTGATTTATATATGGCTTTCTCATAGAAAAAAAATCTCATTTTCTTCTCTATTCAAAATTTGTTCCTGAGAGTCGGACAATTCTTAAAGTGTTGTGGTAATCCGATGAGATCGGGGGTGTTGACATTGTTCTTAGAGGCTACAAGTTAGATAGGCTTTCATCAGGTCCTGTGCATTTCCTCGATTTTGTTTTTAGAATAATGATTGTGTGCTAGATGGGGCTTAGTTTGGGGTGGGTGTGGGGTAGAGATAATTAGGGTAGTATCAGACCATTGATTCAGCAGGTCAAGAGGTAAATGCTAAGAAGTGTCCATTTTTTATTTCCATGTAAGTGAAAGTTTGGTGAAGGGGTCAAAATTTCACTATTGAGTTAGGTTCAGATTCTCATTCTATCATGTTCAAAATCCAGAGAATAGTTGATTTTAGCATGGTGTGTGTGTTTATTTGTGGAAACTTGTATATAAATTTAACTTAAATCATATCTGTCTGGTTACAGGCTTCAGATCTATAGTTTTTGATCCAGTCTGGTCCAGTACTTCTCTGAGTATCCTTAAAAAGCTGTTTGACCTATGACCAACCATAACCACCAAAGAAATGGTTTATTTAACCTGGATTTTTGAGCTCCAGTATGTTTAGTCATGGGACCAGGCCTATTGATTTGCATTTTTTTTGCATGAGTAGGTTTCAAGATGCAAAATCTTTTTTAATATACATGAACACACACACACAGGAAATCACACACAAGCCCAAATACATTTATAAATGAAGATAACTTACAGCTCGTTTGCTCTACCAGAACACATATTGGATGATGAAGAGAAAAAATAAACACACACACACAAATGCACACCACAATAGATCAACGTGCACTGAGACTTTAACACTAGAATCCCTGAAGCTTACAATTTTTTTCGCAGTCCCTGACCTTTGTAAATTTTCCTGAAAAATGCCAAGAAGATCATAGCTCCTTATTACTGCCCAAATAGCCTGCTTTTGTTTTGTAAATGTGCAACATGTGCAGAACACAGCCTACTACAAATTCAGTCAGATGAAGGCATCACCCTGCTGCAATGTTCACAGCTAAAGTCTGCATTGAAGTGTTTAAGCCACCCCTGTACCAATCTGTGCCACTTGCTTACTTCATTTGACCCAATGTGTTATTACACACATGCACAAGGGAGATATCATCAGGGCTCATCTACAGTTAATTACACTATGAACCAGGGGTTGGCACTGTCACCTAATGCCTTTTCTCTTCCTCCCTCTGCAGAACAAATAATTGACAGTCAAACCACCAATGGCATCACTTCCATTTCCTGACCTCCTAAACCTGACTGTTCCTGTTCTCCAGCCTTAAAAGTGGTTCCACCGCAATTTTAAAGCAGTTAAATGATCAGAATGGGCATCTCTGCATCTGAATACTTTTGATTAATTTGGAAAATTTATGTCAAAAATCACCCTGCTATACAAGAGCCATAACTGTCTCCAAGATAAGCTGTTTAATGTGATAGGGAGTATCCATGATTCCATGATTCATTTTAAAGACACATTCTTAAATTACAAGGTGAGCATAATACAATGACAAGAAACACAGAAACATCCTTTGTCATTTTACTGATTCTAAAATGAAGGAGCAGTCTGATCTTGTTGAGGCGTTTTATGTCAAGTTACATTTTATTGGACTTTTTGCTGTTCTCCTTTGTTAGCAGGCCATATCTTAAATAAATTGGCATTATTTGCTTTAGTGAATCATTGGGATTATGTGTGTTTTACATAATTTGTGCATTTATGTATGTCAATGTTTTCTGGTTTACTAATTTACTGCTAATACGTTAAGCTGTAAATTTGTGTAAGAGCTCTGAGCATGTACTTAGGGAGCACTGTGCAAAAATAAATTAAATTGAAATTGCTTTAAGTGACCTTTTAAAAAACAGACATCTAACTGGTTGAATGACTGGCAAAAAATTAGCAGAGCCAAATGCATCATCAGTAATCTTTCATCAGTTTTCCATTGGAAGATAAATAAACTGTGATGTTGAATACATTATTGCACTTTTTACATTGTGAGACTGAAACTCTTACACTTTTAAAAGTGATAGTGCTATAGCTCATAGCAGATTCATTTTCTGGAAAATGTTTAAAGCTCATTTGAGCAGTGTATAATGATCTGCCATATTTCTAAGCAAATATCTGGCCCAGTTTGAAATGCTTTTTGAAGTCAATAAGTCTGACCTATGCAGGCTTACACACACACACACACGCACACGCACACACATGCACATACACACACATATGCATACACACTCGAAACATTTTGGAAGCCTATAATAAATGTATAAAATGAAAGTGATTGTGGGACTTTTTAACTAAACCCACGTAATGCAAACTTAAAAGACTTTCAAAACACATTGTGATTGACAACTTAAACAGATTAGAGAAATTAGCAAACTTGAACAAAATGGCATAATCAATATATATAAAATGCAAAGTGCATGGGTGTCAACCAGTCATAAACATTGAGGGAGAGGAGGCAAACAATTATAGGCTACAACATAGATAAAAATCCAGCAACAATACAGTAAATAATAATAATAATAATAAAGTGATCATCCTCAGACTGGCATAGCCTTCATAGAAGACACAAACATGGGAAAGTAAAAGTTAATGACTGACAAGGCAACAGGAATGCAACTATAGACATTCAAATGCACTACTAAAGACAGATTTATTTAAAACTCTCATTAAAAATCAGCAAATATTTTCCTCCATTGTTCACCCCAGTCAATAACTTGATAATTATACTCTTCACGCTTGCTCCTGGCATGCTACGAAACATTTTCCATAGTCAATCTCTGCATTGATTGAGTGGAATTATTGTATTATTTGCATATATTAATGAGGATACAGTAAACAAGATTCATGGGTAAATATTTAGAGCTAATCATTATACTTTCGCTTCATTTAATGTTATGATCATATTAGGTTAGTCAGTTTAGTTCAGGACCCTAAATATAATGTATACTGTTTTGGTTTATTGGGCTGCATAGTAAAATTATAATTGTGCTGTCACCATCACTGTAAGCTACTTGGTATGCTGGTGACTTCAATTGAGTGGTACCCTACTAAAGTTTATTTATTATGCCAATCAAAGATAACATATTTTTCACTCAATTATTTTAGAGAACTCTGGAATGCAAAAAAAAAAGAAACCCTGTTAATACAATCCAATTGTTACATGTTTAATGAATTGCAATGCCTCAAATGCGTATTTTTCTGAGGAGAGTTGCAGACAGATTCAGCAGTGATAACTCCAGTGCCTTTAAGCGCTATCCATCATGAGCTGAGCAATTCACATACGTCCTTCACTGTAAACAATCTGAAGTCAGAATGTAGTTGGTATTCATGTTGTTAATTAGATCACATCTCTCTCATGAATTATTTTTTATTAATGAGGCAGATTCAGGATAGATATTGGTACAAAGTCACATCAGATTTGAATCACTTGCAAAATCAATTTGAACAGTCAAACAAAAAATATCGCATATGAGCAAAAAAGGTAAAAAAGACACTTTTATCTGTAGTCTGAATGTAGCCTCAGTAGGCTGTAGCAACATGTAGATTCAAAAGCAGGATTGGGTTTTTCAACTCATTTTTACCATTGACACTTATTTTTTAGTACTACTCCAGGACTGCCTGCTTTAAATGGTGCCAAAGTCGGTATGTAAAAGTCAGTAGAATGAACACCGATACCATGCACTGATATAAGGCCTTGAAATGCAAATAGGTCATTTTAAATCTCAGATGCTCACAGTATTGAGAGGCATTGCAAACTGTGTTATGCAAAATCTGAACCTTTTAAAATAAAAATATTTTGCACATTTTTTAAAGGTAGTACTGTATATAAATAAGGTGTTGGATGACTATGTAATTCTTAAGGTTCACACCTGTTTTATATATATTGCAATTTATTATTTCCTAATGTTATAAAAAATACATGAAAATGCTAACATTACCAAAGGGCAGCCTGAGGGAATTGCTTTGTTGCCTTATTTCATGGCCCGGCCTTGACTGTGTGAAACCATTAAAGTTTTGGGGACTCATAACATAGGAATACTAGGAAAGCAAATTTGTAGGAAAGGAAGAAAAAGACAGAAATGGACATTAGAAACTAACAGCACCAAAGTACACATATTGCATGATAAGACTTTTCATTGACTTCAGATGGTATGCAAGAAGTAGACAGCCGATGTAAAACTGTAAGACTTTGATGTCTGAACTTTTCACATTTACTTTTGCACATTTCTCTTCTCCTTATTTTCAGCACACTGTGGTTTTTGCATTCCTGTTGTACATTGTCACCTAGCCTGATACTAGCTGTTATAAATTAGCTTTTATGTTCTATGAATTTAAAAGA